>NW_006408565.1:20089601-20093361 GCF_000296735.1 Chrysochloris asiatica | reverse complement strand
TGTGCAGCAGATTTGCCCAATGTTAGCGGCTGTTATTCTCAATAAAAGACAAGAAAAGACCTCATCACTTGTAATAAGATGTCTTCTAGCCACTCCCCCAAAGGCATCCTTAAAGATGTTGTGTTGGGAGGGGAAACACATTCATAGTTATTGACTAACTTATCAAATATGCATTGAGTGGCTGCTGAGATTCTGGGCAACAATCAGGGAAAAGATCCCAACAGATTTCCAGCAAGTTATGGAACTCACATTCTAGTTAGGGGTTGGGTAGAGAGAGAGGAAGAACACAGACAGGCAATGAACAAATCAGTAGATATTACCCATCAGGTGGTGTCAGTGTTATAAAGAGAAAAGTCAAGTAGGATGAGAGTCGTGTTACTATAGATGAAGTGGTTAGGGTAGGTCTGAGTTCAGGGAAAGTCATGGGGTTATGAAGGCAGAGTATCTCAGGTAGATACCCAGCAACTGCAAAGATGTTGAGATGGGAGAGTAGTGGGCATGTTCAAAGAAAAGACCAGAAACCAGCAAAGAGAAAACTGGAGAAGATTAGTGGATGAGAGCGATCAGAATCAGGGAGGTACTAGGAGCCATATTATCACGAGCTTTGTAAAAATGCTAATGCTTGCATCTAAGGTTGCCAGATGTAGCAAAAATGCAGGCTGCCCAGTTGAATTTGAATTTCAGATCAACAATGAGGAATTTAAAAAATATAAGACTGCTTCATGTTGTATTTGGGATACACTGAAAGTTGATAGTGCCTCATGGCCACCCTGTAGGGCAGAGTAAACCTGCTCCATAGGGTTTCCAAGACTGTAAATCTTTAAAGGAGCAGTCAGCCTCATCTTTGGGTTTGAACTGCCTACCTTGAGTTTAGCAGCCCAGTGCTTAACCCACTGTGCCACCAAGGACCTCTATTTGGGATATATTCTTACCTAAATGATTATTCATTGTTTATCTGAAATTCAAGTTTAACTGACTATCCTGTATTTTATCTGGTAATCCTACTTGGATCCCTCCCCAGAAGTTCTGTTTCTGTTGGTCTGAGGTGGTGGTTGTTGTTAAGTACCATCAAGTTGGTTCCAACTCATAGCAATCCTGTACAGGATTTCCGAGGCTATAAATCTTTGCAGAAGCAGAAAACCTCATCTTCCTCCCAAGGAGCTCAAACCTCAGACCTTGAAGTTAGCAGTCCAGTGTTTATGCTACAGGGCCTCTTTGCTCTTATTGGGGTGAGGTAGGGCCAAGCATTAGGAATGTTCCCAATGCACCAGGTGTCCAGGGACAGGAACCACTGATATAGGGCTTTATTAGCTTCCGTAAGGATTTAGGATTTTATTCCATATGAACTGGAGAGTAGTAGAAGGATTTGGGGGAAAATGAGATGTCATGATTTCTCATTTTAAAAGGATCCCACTGGCTGTTGTATGGAGAACAGATTATAAAGGACAATAGTAAGTACAGGCTTTAGCGAAAGTCTTGGGGCTTGTATTTAGTTAGTGCCTATGATAGGTTAGGCATGAGGTTCCTGGGTGGTGCAAATGTTTAAGTGTACTAGCCAAAAGGTTGGTACTTTGGACCTAACCATAGGTACCTCAGAAGAAAGATCTGTCGATCTACTTCCAAAAGGTTATAGTCATGAAAACCCTTTGGAGCACAATTCTTTTCTGCAACACACAGGGTCAACATCAACACACTTGATGGCAACTGGTTTGGTTTTTTGGTTTTATAGGGTAGGCACAATTAAGGTATACAAAGTAGGCATGGGTTTTTGGAGACATAGGTTACCAAGTTTAGAATTTCTTAGGGGTAGGGGAACCTAGGAATTTGTATTTTTAACAAATTCTGCTGGTGGTTAATCAAATTTAGAATTAAATGATTGGATTCAATTCTCCCAGAAATTATAGCAGTAACAATGAATATTTGTAGAAGGGGGCAGTCCAAGTGCAGCCTGCCACCTTTCCCTGTGACTCATGAATGAACCTTGTGTTTAGGACCAGATGTGTTGGCCTGGCTTCTTGGATGAAATGAGAGTATGGACTGACTTCCTTTCTGGGGGCATGTTGGCAAAGAACACTACGTGTGGTCTGTCAGCACATTCTTCCCCCTTTACCCTGAGCATATGTCAACATTCCCAGGAACTGCTTAGCTGAATGTGTGCATTATACATCACCTGGTCAACCCTCCTGCTATATCTATTTCCTGCCTCAAGGGAGGGGTTCTTTGCCTGTAACACTAGAGGGCTGCATGCAGACCATCTCCCTGTAGCTGCAGAATGAAACTTGCTGTGAAGGGAGAATGATGCTCACTATTGAAGTTGCTTTCGTTTGGTCTCTTCACTGTGTGAGTAAAACATTGTCGCATCTTGTGTTTGTGCCAGTTGTTTCTTTCTTGGTGTCCCTGACACCTGCAAACCATAGAGTAGGTTGACATCCTAGGGCTGCTACTCCTGCTGACAAGCATTATTATGTTCTGCTCCATAGCAGGACTCCTCCCCTGGAGTAACAGCACTGTTTAGGATCATTGTCCTTGTAGCTAGCTCTATGTGCTTTCCATCTATACTTCTGATCACTTGTTGTTGTTGTTAAGTGCTGTCGAGTCAGTTCTTACTCATAGCGACCCTGCGTATGGTTTCTAAGGAGTGGTTGGTGAGCTTGAACCACCGACCTTAGGGTTAAAACTGACTTTGCAGTCCAGTGCATTAACCCACAGTGCTACACCAGAACTCTATTCCTATTACTTAGTCCTAGGTAATATATACTATTCTTAGTCCCATTTTATAGAGGAAGAAACTGGAGCTTAGAAACTTGGCTCAAGTCACCAAGTCATAAGATGGCAGAGTCAGGATTTTAACTCAGGTCTAGCTGGTTCAGATGTCCTGCTCTCCTCCAAGCTTAAATACTAATACAAGTTCAAAGATATTTAGATGAGTTGCAGATAATGGATTCCAATGGAAGAAGTCTTCTTTGCTATATTCCAGTCATGTTTGTCCCTCCAGAACTTAGGTGGGGCCTGGCTGCATTTGCACGTTTGTTGACTAGAACTAGATTCTTGAGGTGATATTCCTGAAGACAGCCTTATATTCCTTTCTGTAAGGTATCCTTATGACGTCATTGAACTGAACTTGAAACTCAATGAGGTTGTATTTGGTCATTTCTTCTTGCCTAGTAATTATCAGAAATAAACCAGGCTCCCACAGGGAAGAAGTAGATATGCCCTTGGAGGAAGTCTATGGTAGAGGGTGCTATAAACTGCTAGTGGTTACCAGGGGTGGTGTGACATTTTTCAGCAATCTCGTGTTTGTACTGCCAAGGCATCTTTGACCCAAAGAACTGACTGTCTTTTTGTTGATTGGATCATCCGTTGGAATTGTCAGAGCTAGCAGCAGAGTTTTGGGGTTGAAGACACTTGGATTCATATTCTTTCCCAATGGGCTCAGATGATGACCTCTACTTCTTGTCTAAGAATGGTTTACACCTATGCCCTGTCCTGGTATTTTTCAATATATGATATTTGTATCACTGGTAGTAGATGAGATACCTTTAGCTGGTACAGGAACTTGTATTAAGTCACTTTGAATTGCCCAATGGGCAAGTTATTCCCTTCAGTTTTTATTCTTTTGAGAAAATAGTTTGATATGACTGAATCTTTAGAGCTCCTTTTACATCTGCTAAGAAGTCCTGGTAGCGTAGTGGTTATGAATCGGGCTGCGAACCTTAAGGTCAGCGGTTCGAAACTACCAGCTGCTCCGCGGGAGAAAGAT
>NW_006408565.1:20075705-20084825 GCF_000296735.1 Chrysochloris asiatica | reverse complement strand
CGGGCAGTGTTTCATTCTGCTGTGCATAAGGTTGCTGTGGGTCGGTACCGACTCGATGACACCTAACAACAGCAAGATAAAAGGTGTTGAATTGCCACACCCTTAGAAATCTCCCTTGGATCAGGGTAGAAATTCCCACCTGATAACAACAGCAATTTTACACTTAATTCTCTTAATTGATTTATCACATCAAATCACATCACAAGGGATAGTTATATCTTAACTGCCAAGCAACAGAGAATCCTGGCCTAGTCAAGTTGACACAAAACCATAATGATCACAGACAGTTTCATCAGAAGGGGAAATGCAGACTAATAGGGGAAGGAGGAAGTGGAATACAGGACAGTCAAAGGGTGAGGAAAGACAATGGTCACTATCAGCCTGTCCTCTGAGCAAAGACTCTTATATAGTAAGCACCTTGAATGTCCTATAAGATGCAAGCTTGCTTGCATCACAGTGTGAACAGGTTCTTTGAGTGGCAGTGCTGTGCTGTGGAAAGTACAGACAATATTTAAATTCTGGTACCCTCACTTACTAGCTTGTGACCCTGGGCAAGTGTTTAAATCCCTTGCATCTTAACTCTGTAACGGTGAAATAGGGATGCTGGTAGTTGTTCTTGCATTGGAGCTCATGGAAACACTGTAAAGGAGTGTTGCCAATTGTTGTTAAGTGCTGTCGAGTTATTTCTGACTCATAACCAGCCTGCCTAGGGTTCCCGAGAAGCGGCTGGTGGATTTTAACCACCGACTTTGTGATTAGCAGTACAGTGTTTATCCTACAGTGCCACACTCTTGTATTATTTTCATGATCATTGGCATGTTTGATTCCATTGTTGCCACCATTGTGTAATGTCTTCCAGCCTAAGGTGCTTATCTTTCAGCTATATATTGGACAATATTCTGTTGGGATCCATAGATTTTCATTGACTGATTTTCTGAAGTAGAACACCAGACTTTCCCCCCTAATCTGTCTTAATGTAGAAGCTCCACTGAAAATGTCCACCATGGGTAACCCTGTGGTTGATGTTAAGTGCCACAGAATTGGTTCTGACTCATAGCGATCTTGTATAGGGTTTCTGAGAAGTGGCTGGTGAGTTTGAACTGCCATGCCAACCTTGCAGTTCAAATCAGCCTTGCTGTCAAGTACTCATCCTATTGCGCCACACCAGGACTCCCTACAGGTATTAAAAATACGGGTGACGTAGCTTCCAGCATCACAGCAATTACAAGCCACTGCAGCACGACAATTTGACAGATAGGTGGTGGTAAATGAGGACAATAGTGCAGCTATTCAGGTAAGATTATTACAAAGTCTGGAGATAACTTGGAAATTGCAGATTCGGATTCCAGCTCCATCCACATTGGGCTTAAAATACTTTTTTGAATCACCGACTTTCCTGAGTCAAGATTTTCCATCCACAAAGTGAGTAAAGAACTTGCTTTTGAGCCTGACTTTGCCACTGATCTGCTGCAAGACTCTGGGAAAGTTCTTTAAGTGAACCTGAAGTAATCCATCTAAAGAGTTGCAAAACCCACATAGGAGCCATGTCTGACTTCCCCTGGCTTCACAAGGGGGAAAGAGAATCAAACTCAAAATCAACCCAAGACCGATTCCTATGAGGCAGAGGCCAGACACGCTTCCACCCTTCAACCTTCATTATCTTATTCTGACACCGTTCATTCCTCCCACAGTACCCTCTGCTTCACATCTGGGTTCAATAAACCATTGCAATGGCCACACAGAACTCCTAACAGTATTCATGATTATGGGGTTTATTAGGGAAGTGAATAGGGTACAATTCAGGATCAAGCCCAACTCAGGACACAGCAGTTCACCAGTCAGGAATGCCTCTTGTCTGCCACACTGCAGGCACGCCTCACTCTAGTTTTCAGCCTCTCAGCCATGTGGTCCCTTGGCCTCTGCCCTGCTGGAGAACATGTTACAAAGTTCTTTTAGCCAGCCTGTGAATGCCCAAAGGGCACATTCTTCAAGCCAGTCTCCTGGCCATAGGCACTCAGCTTTATTCCATCCATAGCCTGAAGCTGCTCTGTCTCTTCATGTCACTGCTTCTGCTGACGCCTCTGCAGTCTCTGTTTCTCCAGACAGGGATCTCACATGTCACTCATGTGCTTCCTTCATGATGGTCCTGGGATCTGGGATCGTCTGTCTGTTTCTGAAATGGCTCATCTAAGACTAGCTGAAAGGCAAAACTAACCAATCCCAGCCTTTGAGTCCTTATTTACATGGTCCCACTCAATCACTTGGTGGGAATTAAGAAGACTTTGGATAGAAAAACTATAGCAAGTAATCCAAGGCACCACAAGGGTATAACTAGCACTTGAAGGCTAGTGCATAGTGGGTACTCAGTGTATTTTAATGTTTTTTCCTCATCAAACTTCAGCGAGAGCAAATAAGATTGAATATCCTGCTTAGGTCCTGGCACAGACACATCCTTAATAAATATTTGTTGAATAAATGGATGAGTGAATCCTAGTTTCCACAGTGTTTTGAATTCTTCAAGGAGTTCTCTACTGACTCCAGAAATCTCTGCTTATAACAAAAAGTGATTTCAAGACACAACAAAGTATCTTGAAATAATATAAAGTTCATAGAGCAACTCCAGCTAGCTTTACAAGTTTAGAAACCTGATATCTCTTAATGTGCTCTATGCTGTTTCCATGAGTTGAGAAATATCAGGAAGGTTTTTTATTCCAAGAAAACTTATGCTTTGCCACAAAGAGTTCATTGTTCTAGAAAGGTTGAACAACTTTCTCCAGTCATTTGAAAAAGTTCCAGCAATAAACAGGTGACCAATTGTCTGGGGGGATGGGACAGGTGGGATTCTGTACCCCTCTGTCTCGAACACCCACTAAATGAGACAGCTGTAACCAAATAGGGGAATGTCATCTCTCCTTAATTCTTCACCCTTTGGGGAAAGGGATCCACAGTGAGCAACTACAATGTGCTAGGAATGTTCCATCTGTTATAGTCCAAAGTTAGATGATCTGCATTCTACTCTAGGACTCACAACTGTGTGATGAGGACTAAGGTATTTAACCTCTCTGTGCCTAGGATAATTGCATTAAAAATGTTTATAATTATTGTTGTTATTCTGCTATTATTGAGGATGTTGATGATGCTGAGGCATTTCAATGAGACTATTTTCATGATTCCTGTTAGGGTATTCCAGAACTTAATTCCAACTCCCTCTCCTTGTCTTGTCCTCCCTTATTTACAGTCTCATGATTGCAAGTTCTTTATCATGCATCATCTATTTTCCCCAATGAGCCTATGAGCTATGCATTATAACCTTCATTTCACAGGTAAGAAACCTGAGTCTCAGGTGACTTGAACCCAGCTTCATGCCAGGTATGTCTGACTCCAAGGCCACTGCATAAGGAGATGGTTCTGATGAGGATGAAATTTGACCTCCCCCGTAATTCCTCTCCATCCTCAGAACCGCCCTTTCCAGAACCTCACCTCAACCTAAGCACAAAGTCCTCCATGAGGTCGGCCCACCCCGGACAAAGCTCCTTACTCAGGACTGATTTCTTCACTATGGCATCAAGGCCGATCCCCTGTTCCCTGTCATATTGGACAGGATCAAGAAATCCTTCACTCGTGCAGGTCAATGATTAATGATCAAGGCAGAGATGATGAAGGCAAAAAGTTCAGGACACAGGGTTCTCATCTTTAGTTTATTGGATCCGTAAGGAGCCCCTGGGAAATGTATGGCACCCTACACAGCTTTACAGGTGAGACAACTCCAAGTAAGGTTCAGAGAAACTCTATAACTTCACTGAGTCCCATGCTGAGTCAGAGCTTGGCTTTGAACCTGGCCTCCTGTTGCACTGAGCCAGCAGCATGAGTGACTCCAAGAGGCATGGGCCAGACTCCAAAAAAAAGAGGAGAGGAGACAGTATATGCTAGGTTGATCAGGAATTTACAGACAGAGGTGGTGCCAAAATTCTCACAACGGACAG
This sequence comes from Chrysochloris asiatica, assembly GCF_000296735.1. Lineage (NCBI taxonomy): Eukaryota > Metazoa > Chordata > Mammalia > Afrosoricida > Chrysochloridae > Chrysochloris > Chrysochloris asiatica. The sequence goes on along the minus strand of NW_006408565.1, from coordinate 20,080,842 downwards.
TGAAGTATTACCAAGTATGCACAATAGTGAGGATTGGATGTTTATATGAGCATACCATATGTAGAAGGAGCTCTGGTAGCTTAGTGGTTACGAATCAGGCTGCTAACCTCAAAGTCAGTAGTTTGAAACTACCAGCATTTCTGCAGGAGAAAGATGAGGCTTTCTGCTCCTGTAAAGATTTACAGTCTCGGAAACCCTATACTGGGTCGCTATGAGTCAGAACCGACTTGATGGCACACCACCACCACCATATAAAGGGAGTCCTGGTGTGGCGCTGTGGGTTAATGCACTGAACTGCAAGGTCGGTTGTTCAAGCTCACCAGTTGCTTCTTGGAAACCCTATACAGGGTTGCTATGGGTTAGAATCAACTCAATGGTACTTAACAACAACAGCTATATGTAGGGCATATAAGGCCTGCATTCAGGCCCTACATTAAACAATGATTAATGGAGTTGTTTTTGTACTAGTTAATGGGTTTCAATTGATGTTACCAAGAAGCCACGTGTTTGGTATGTTTCTTTCCTGGTCTAGGTCATTCTTTCCTAGAGTCCTATGGGAGCAGGATCCATCCTGTATTGTTCATGGCCTTCACACCTCCTCTCTGGTTTCTTCCACTGACATCCATTCCAAGCCTATTTCCTCTGCTCCCTTCCGGGCAGCCTGGATTTAGAATGGTTTCCAGAGCTTTCTGTCCCACACTGCCAGAGACCAGCAGGTGGTTGGCGGGATAGTGACAACAACGTCAGAACAGCTTGGTCCAGAGGGATAGACAGTAAGTTGTTTGGAGGCCTCTCATGTGCCAAGGGCTATAACAAGAGATTCCCTAGTGTAGCTTTTCCCATTCTCACGATATAAAGTCCAGAGAGACAAAGTGGCTTCCTTAGGGATACAGAGCAAGGTTGGGGCAGAGTGAGGCCTCAAATCTGGGACTCCAATGTTTCTGCCAGCACGCTTCCTGCAGAGAAGGCTGGAGTGGGGTGGTTAGGTCTATAGGAATTTGGGATCCAGTTGACAACAGCAACTCAAAATATTTAATAAGAAACTTAGGAAGCAGCAAGCTCGTGTCAATGGGGAAGGAACAGTTTGGAAAAGGAGCGTGAGTATGGCTGTGCAGTGTGAAGGGTGTCATCAACGTCACTCAGTTGTATGTAGAAACTGTTCACTTGGTGTGTGTTTTGCAGGCTACATTTTCAATAGCAATAAACATTTTTAAAGGGAGGGGAAAAGTCTATAGGAATGCCAGACTATTTTCAGCAGTTTTTCTTTTCTTTAGTATAGATAACAGGTTCTGGAATTCTCCGGCTTCTATGAACACTAGACCTCTGGAATTTGAAGGCTTTTGGAACTAGTTTTCTGCTCTCCAGGGAATTCCTCTCAAGTCTACAAGTGGTGACCAACTTCCTGCAAAAGATGCAGCATGATGAGGCAGAAAGAGTCTTGAGCTAATCTCCTAGGGAGCTCTGGCTGGGCAACCTCAGGTAACGGAATTTGCCACTCTGAGCCTCAGTGTCCTCTCCTCATCTGTTAAGAAAGGGATAATAATGGTCTACCTCATAGGTTGTTAAGATAGTTCAGCCATATAATAGTGCTTAGAAGACAGTAAACCATGTGCTGTTGAGTCAATTCCAACTCATGAAGCCCTTATGTGTGCCAGAGTAGAACTGTTATGCACCATAGGGCTCTCCATGGCTGATTTCTAGAAGGTAAATGATCAGGCCTTCTTCTGAAGTACCTCTGGGTAGATTGGAACCTCCAACCTTACAGTTAGCAGTCAAATGCATCAACCATTTGCACCACCCAGGAACTCCTTCCTCTCACACAATAAACAGCCAATAAATGTATACCTGCTATTATGATGGTCGAAATGGTATTGATATCAGCAACTGGAATGGTGGAGATTTCCTTCTTGGTGGAGGAGCCAAAGAACTAGATAGAATGAGGGTGGGGGAGTAAGTGGGGAGAAAACGTTCTTTCTCTAGTTTACTGGCAGTCATTCCAACTGTACATGCCCGGGGCCAGCTTAGGAAATATGGAATGCCTCTCTTAGTTATACTGTGGATACAGAGTGTTCTTCAGGTCCATTTGGCCTGGCTTAAAAGCATAGATACCCACATACCTCCCCAACCCACCGCACACACATAACCACTCCCTCTCAGTACCTGTGAGTTAATAAAGCCAATGACATGGGTGCCGCAGAGTTACCCCAGATGTATCTTATTAGAAAAAAGAAGGAACTCAGATTTAAAGAGTGGGTGTTGTTATTAAGTGCTATTGAGTTAGTTCCGACTTATAGTGACCCTGTATAGAGTTTCAGAAGCTTTAAATCTTTGCGGGAGCAGAAAGCGACTGATGGGTTTGAACCACCGACTTTGTAGTTAGCAGCCCAGTGTTTATTCTATGGAGCTACTGTGATCCACTTTAAGAGCAAAATACAAATATGCATACAGTTTAGCTGTATACTAATTTGTATTTTGATTTCTTTTTGTGTAAGTACAGAGGGGATATGACCGTCATTTATTGTTTTGGGGTCTTGAAGTGCACTCAGTTCCCAGGACTTCAGGGATCTTTGGAATAATCCAGTCCAACTAGATCATTTAGGAAAATTGAGGCTCAGAGAGGCCTTGTTCATTAACCATAACACTTAAGCCAGGGTAAACACCCACTCTGCCAAAGCCAGAGTGTTTCCCATCCTTCCCCGACAAAGGCACAGCCACCATGAACTGAGGATCCCTTCTGCAATTATCCAACTATCATCATCCTACCAGGAGGAAAGGAAAGGGTGGGAGGGGGCAGACAGGGAAGGACAATGGACTGACTCTGCCTGTGGAGCCCCTCTGAGTCTTCAGGTTGATTTCCTAACTTTGGGGTCTTTGGAAGGAAATAACACCTTGTGTGCCACTCTTTGCTTCCCTGCACCCCTGTACTAATCCCTGACAACAAGCAGAGGGATGAACTCCCCCCCTATGAGCAGAAATGACTTCATGAAGAAGATGACCATGACTATCAGGGTATGGTGGGAAAGGTGGAGTTGTTGGTGAGAACCGTTGCATTTATGGGGCCTCTTATCTTTATGACAAAAGTGCAGATGGGAATTGCGATGCAATAATAAAAGGAAGCAACACTCATAAAGATCGGGTTCCATAGCATGGGGCTGTACATCAGACGGGTAGCTGGATCTGCCATGGCGGGGCCAGTCTTAAACACCTGAGGCAGGATAAACTATATCAGGTTCTCTGCTAAGTCTAGACCTCATGGTACAGAGCTGGAAGATCCTGGTAGGATGTTGAGAACAATATTCCCAGACCCATTTGCTTTCTCTCTACGTCTTCTCAACTCTGACAACTAAATGCATGAGCCCCCCACAACATCGGAAGTCCCACCCCTCTGCACACGTTCTCCTCTTCAAGTCTTAGGCCAACTCAAAGGGAGACCCACACAACTGGAACCTTTGATGGGCTTGGGATGGGCACACGGTGAATAGCATTGGGGTAGCACAGGAAGACAGATGTGGGCTCTGACTTTGCAGGAGGAAAAATGGGTAAACAGTGAAAAATGTGAACAAACTGCCCCAAACACAAAAACACCAAACCAAAGCAAGAAATTGAAACCAGCCAGATAATCTGAAAACATAAAAATAAAAATAAAAATAAAAAAGAGTCCTGATTCTATTTGGTCTGCAACAAGGTCAACATTGTAATACTTCCATCAAGTTATACAAAGAAAGGCCACAAACATTGGACTATGAGAACAGGAGGCCCCCTTGTAGCAGGCAAGTCACTTGTGCCTCTACCCTACCCCCAGTTTAGCAGTATTATACCAAGGGCAGGCATAAGGCTTGCTTTCTATGCAGAGTTCTTGACCCAAGACTGTCACCTGGCTTTGGCTTGCAAGTCCAGTTGGCACTTAATCTCCTGAGGGAAGCAGTCATAGTTCACCAGCTGCTTACCCTGGTTATTGGGACAGTAACAGGGGCCCAGGAGGCCCAAGGAGCTGTAGGGTCTGTTCAGCTGGAGTGCATTCAGGCAACTGACGAGATGTGGCTGTGTTTATTCTCTCTGCAGAAGAGAGTTCTGGAGGACGGGCCGCAGCTGCCCCGGCTGCTGGGGTGACAGCAGAAGAGGGTGGACATCAGCAGAGCCAGGCCAATGATGAAGCTCAGCACCCACCTGATGACACCTGGGTAGATGAAGGGGAGGATGAGGATGATGAGCAGGACTAGGAGGAGCAGGTGTGCTACCAGGCGCCGGGCTGCCATGCGGTTGACACTCATCGTATCTTGTCCATCTTCTCCCGCCAGGTTGGGGTGTCCTACTGTCAAGGTGGCAGAGTCTGCCAACCCCTGAGGACAGAGCTGCACCTCAGGACAAGGGCGAGTCAGCTGTCTCCCCATCACCTCCTGGTCACGCAAGCTGCAGATCAGGCCCCCGGGGACAGCAGTGACCTTGCGGCACAGTGGGCAGGTGATGGACCAGGTGCCACCCTGCACACACAGCAGGAGCTTCAGGCAGACGGCACAGAAGGTGTGCTGGCAGCCTAGAAGTTTGGGTGGCCGCGTGCAGCTGTAGGGCTCCCGGCACACCAGGCACTCCAGGTCATCCCCCGCTGAGCTGCGATGACACCCAGAAGAGTCCTTGGCTCCTAGGGAGATGGGCTGGGACAGCTGAGGGGCTGGCTGCTCCGGGGCGTTGGTGCTGGCCATTCTGGGTACAGAAGCCGGGGAGATGCTGCTGCTCAGAGCTGGTCTGATATCACAGGAGTCTCAACTGGCACTGCCCACCACTGGATTGGAGTCTGACCCTGTGCTAGTTTCAAGCCACCTTTCCTTCTTGTCAGGTGCTGATGACAACAGCCGTTTGCCACCACTCTCTCCCAGAACTGCTCAGCTTGTTTCTTGGTTTACGTTATCCCTTCCTTCAGTTATTATTATTTCTTTTCTCAAAACTGAGGGTTAATCAGTAACTTGTGGGCAGGGAGACTTTGAATTGCCTGACAGAAGGGCCAGAGGGGGCAGGGCCTATGGGTGAATCAAGACTTTCCTACTTTCCTGTTAGGGTCAAGCACCTGGTGAGTGCCCACAGGACAATGGCTTGTGAGTTTTGATACGTCATCAAAGTTACTGCTGCTCCCCCCGCCCCC
>NW_006408565.1:20074120-20075605 GCF_000296735.1 Chrysochloris asiatica | reverse complement strand
CGGAACCGACTCAACGGCACTTAACAACAACAACAACAACAAGAAGTCCTGGCGTGGTGCTGTAGGATAAGCATTGGATAGCTAACCTCAAGGTTGGTTGTTCAAACCCACCAACTGCTCCTTGGAAACCCTATACAGGGTCGCCATGAGTCAGAACTGACTCCCTGGCCTTTAGCAACATTTGCTAATCTTCCCTTGAATGAAGAGGGAATAGGACTCAATTCAGAGCCTTCGGTTACTCAAAATATCAAGTTAGAATCTAATAATTCTGTCTTTATTTAATGAACAATTTATTTTGGAAAAAAAAAAATTAGATTACCACAAGTTTCCAAGATAATACAGAGAGTTTCCATATACCTTTTACCATTTCCTTAATGTTAACATCTTATGTGATCGTTTGTCAAATCTTACCATTTATCAAAACTAAGGAACCAACATTAGTGAATGAATAATATATTACTATTACTAAAGTGGAGTCCTGGTGTGGTACTGCAGGATAATCACTAGACTGTCGATGGTTCAAACCCACCAGCCACTCCTTGGAAACCCCATACTGCATTGCTATGAGTCAGAACTAACTCAATGGCACTTAACAACAACAATATTTACCATAATAAAAAAAGAGGGGAAGGATAGGAAAATAGAAATGCAACTTTTTGTTTTAGAAGAAAATCATTAAGTTTTTTTAGCTTCTAAAAAATGACACAGAGAGAGGAATATTAAAAGATATGACTGACAGCTAGCAGTCTTAAGAGGGCAGAACAGGAACAGCCAATAGCCTGACCTCACTGAGACTGGCCATTTGGAAACTTGGGACCTGAGCCTTCTGTGTTTGCCTCTCAGAAGCCATGTGGCCACCCTCACGTCTGCTTCATTGTGAGTGTCTGCTTCATCAATCTCTCTCTTCCTCTTACTTCTAGTTTCTTAGCCCTGCTATGCTCGTAGCTCCATGTTGACTCCCTTGGTTTTGACTCTACATGACCTTTTAACTCAAGTCCTCCTTTGCTTGCAAGTGAAACCACCCACCTCCAAAGGATTTATATTTCAAAATAAATTTATTGACTCATATAACTATTGGAAATCCAGAGGTTACAGGTTTCAGGAATGGTCAGATCAAGGCGTTCAAAGTATATAGTTAGAAATCTACCACTAGGCTCTGCTTTTCTTCAGGTTAGCGTCACTCATAGGAAATTCCTCCCCATGGGTTGACAAGATGGTCATGAGTCCATTTAGATGAACATTCTATCAACTAGCCACTCTAGTGGAGAAAACATTTCCTCCAGATAGCTCTAACAAAATTCCTAAGTAGAACTTTTTGTTTATAGATCACTTAGGAACTCCCTACATGCGTTAAGGATTCCATAAGCATTCTTTGCTGCTATCAAGTTGGCTCTGACTCATGGTGACTCTTTAGGATAGAGTAGGACTATCTCCAAGGGTTTCCAAGGCTATAATCTTTAGCATGTTGTTGTTGTTGTTAAGTGC
>NW_006408565.1:20064889-20071650 GCF_000296735.1 Chrysochloris asiatica | reverse complement strand
TTTTTTTCCCCCCAGGAACCTTTTAAAATGCAGATCTCTACACGCAAGACTCAGTTAAGATTCCACATGACTGGATAGGATCTCAGAATCTGCATAATTAAAATATACTCGCATGACTTTAATGCAGGTGGACTGAGTGTGTGTGTGGGGTACCTATCTTGAGAAATCTCCCACCTCAGGCGGGTCTTAGACAAAAAACCTTTTAGATGTCAGGACTGGTGGAAAAAGTTTGGTTTTACTTTGAGCACACTTGGAGAGGTGGCCTCTTGAAGAAGAAAGAAGAAAGAAGTGATGAGGCAGAGACAGACCAAACGAACACAGGAAAACCAATACCACCCACAGGTATTAACTAGGTGCTACTTGTCCTGGTGTGGCACTCTGAGTTAATGAACCAAACTGCAAAAAGCAGTGTGAACTGCAAGGTTGGTGTTTCAAGCTTACCAGCTGCTCCTCAGAAACCCTATACAGGGTCGCTGTGGGTCAGAACTGACTCGACGGCACTTAACAACAACTTGTTCAGATGTGGTGCTCTGGGTTAATGCGCTGGACTTCAAAGTTGTTTGAACCACAAGGTCGGCAGTTCAAGCTCACCAGTTGTTCTTTGGAAACCCTATACAGGGTCACTATGGGTTGGAAGCAACTTGACGGCACTTAACAACAACAACAACTTGTTCAGGTTCTCAAAGTCACATTAATCCTATGAACAGTTACTGCTTCTTGAACATCTTTGATGTGCAGCTAGCTCTCTGTACATGGATATATTGGACTGATCTGCCAAGTAGGTAGCTCTCTGTATATGAACATATTGGACTTGTTTGCCATGTTGCTAGCTCTCAGTGCTGGGTACTCATCTCATGTACTAATAATGGGTACTATTTGTTGTGTGCTAATGCATCCTGGAGCTCTGGTAGCGTAGTGGTTATGAATTGGGCTGTGAACCTTAAGGTCAGCAGTTCGAAATTACTAGCTGTTCTGTGGGAGGAAAATGAGGCTTTCCGCTCCTGTAAAGATTCACAGTCTCGGAAACCCTGTACAGGGTCACTATGAGTTGGAACCGACTCCACGACACTTAACAACAACAACAATGCATCCTGGTGATAAGCACTAGATTGTTAACCACAAGGTGGGCAGCTCAAACCCACCAATTATATAGGGTCGTTATGAGTCAGCCATGGTATTTTCAAACCATGATATTTCATACAAGCCATTGTATTTTCAAAAACCACATATGCATGCAAAAATTGGATAGTGAATAAGGAAGACTGTAGAAGAATTGATTCATTTGAATTATGGTGTTGGAAGAGAATACTGAAAGTGCCATGGGCTGCCAAAAGAACAAATAAATCTGTGTTGGAAGAAGTACAGCCAGAGTGCTCCTTGGAAGCCAGAATGGTCAGACTTCGTCTCTCATACTTCAGATATATTGTTAGGAGGGACCAGTCACTGGAGAAGGATATCATGTTTGATAAAGTGGAAGGTCAGAGGAAAGAGAGGAAGACCACCATCAAGATAGATTGGCACAGTGGCAGCCTCAATGGGCTCAAACACAGCAATGATTGTGAGGTTGGCCCAGGACCAGGCAGTGTTTCATTTGGTTGTGTATGGGGTTGCTGTCAGCTGGTCTCCGACACAATGGTATCTAACAACAAATGAATCAGAAGTGATTCGATAGTACATAACAACACAGCAGGCACACTTTATGCCCAATAAGAATACCGACACCATCAAATTGATTGTGGCCGATAATGACTCTATAGGACTGAATAGAACTGTTTCTCAGGGTTTCTGAGACTAAGTCTTTATGGGAACACACAGCTTCATCTGTCTCCTGAGTAATGACTGGTGTGTTTGAACCACCGATCTTGTGATTTATCCTACTGTGTCACCAGAGCTTATTTCCATAAGAATAACAGTCATTTATGCAAGCCCCCTGCCTAGGGTCCTCATCCACAAACTCCCAGAATCCTAGCACAGCCTTGCAAGGAAGGCATAGCCCAGACTCAGAAGTGAAGGCAGGGTGTGGCCAGGGCAGGCCAGCTGGCTGACCGCCAAGAGGCCTTCCATGGGAGCAGGCTCTTGTGGAATCTACTCGTGTCCAAGGTCGGGTGCTCAGCCTCTTGCTTGGGTTCAGGAACTCAGTCTCAATGATGCATACAGAGGCGAGTGGCCTCTGGGCAGCTGACTCAAGCTAACAGGGATGGACAGATACAAGCTGCACGCCAGTTAAGAAAACGTGACCCTTAACGTCAGAAAGACTGGAAGGCACAATCTACTTCCTCAGAAAACATCTTTCATAGGTCACACTGAATCCAGAGGTCCTTGTTGTTTGTGTTATCTGTTGAGATCTATAGAATCTGCTCTTCTTACTTGGTCCTTTTGACTACTTTAGGGGACAGGAGCTCTCCTTTCAGAGGTTCTCTCCCCTGTAGAATAACCCTTGCTGCACTCTTTCCCAGGAGCACTTCTGTCTCTGAAATCCAATCCCCTATCATCCCACCCCATTTCTTCTTCTCCTCAGCCTTCAGCTCAACAATCAGTTATTTCTTTCCATTCTGTTTTTCACGGACCAAGTTGAACATGGCTTTCAGTGTAGCACTGGGCATCTGCTTTGTCTCCATGCCTAACATTTGTTTTTTATTCTTTGGGTGGTGGTGGTGGCTGTGTGCCGTGGAGTTGGTTCCAACTTATAGTGACCCTGTACAGGGTTTCTGAGGCTATAAATCTTTATGGGAGCAGAAAGCCTCATCTTTCTCCCGCGGAACAGCTGGTAGTTTCAAACTGCTCACCTTGCGGTTTGCAGCCCAATTCGTAGCCACTACGCTACCAGAGCTCCTTATTCTTTGGGTAACAGTGTCCAATTTTCCTGTTGGGCACCCACTGTAGCCTAATATCATTCTGTGGTTCTGGTGGGGTTGATTTCTCACCCCAGCTTTGTTGGAAGGGGAAGGTGATGTGGTTCAGGCCAGTGTGTTCCATTCCCTTGGCTGCAGTGAGTCATTTGGGCATGAGCATGTCTGATCTAAGGTAAGCCAATAAGATTCAATTCTGGAACTTCTGGGAACTATTAAGAAGTTTCTCTTTCTGCTATTGGATGGAAACCTGGAGTTTCCAGGACAGTAGTGTGGACAGGACTTGCCTGAGAGGAAGGTCAGCACAAGAGAAAGACCAGCTGTCAGAAAGAGAAGAGTCAGAAAAAGACCAGATGATATTGGGTGGTCCCCTGGGTCCATTTATGCAAAGTTGGTCTTAGGAGAGATTTGTTTTAGAGTCTGCAGTTACATGATGGACCTATAAAATACCCTTTCCCCCTTATTTCTATTCTTGCCCTTCCACCTCTCTAACATCTTTTTTTTTTAAAAAAAAGAAAGAAAAAGCTTTTATTGTGAAGCAAGTGGTAATTTACAGGGTAGAGCATCAGTTTTGCACTCAACCAATAGTATTTTGTTTCATTGCAATGATTGCAATCCCCGCCATGCACCATCAGCCAACAGTATTTGCCTCAATTCCCTCTTTTTCTTTTTTGATGGACACAAAACACACAGGAAACATATATTAGTTTAAATTACCAAAGGATTCATTTTGTAAGTCAGCCTTCTCGCCAATACTCAACCTTTCTCATTCCATGAGTTTAGAGTCCTCAGCTGTTCTATCTTTCCCTGCCATCATCTCTGCCTCCATCTCTAGTGCCGCTGCTTCTCTGGTTAGGATCTCACATCCCGCTCATGCCCTTCCCTCTTCATGGTCCTAGGGTCCTCTGTTACTCAACTGCAAGATTAACTACTCCCTCCTTTTTGTTACAAAACTTCTACCTTTATAGTTGTGACAGTCACAATTAGTCATGATAACAATTATTCACTATTGAATCATAAGAATCTTACCCCCATCTCTTTTTTACCAGACCCATCTAGACAGATGAAAACTATTCAGTAGGGACTCTACCTTGCCCCACACACTCTTAAACTAAACTCCCTCTTGAAACCTTGTAAGCCAGTCACTTTGTGCCTTTATCACCCCCTAATTTTAGGTAGCCAATGTCTAAGTTGCCTGTCCTTATCAACCCTGTATACTGAGGGGATAGCATTGATAACTTGATATGAAGACTCCTTCCCTCTCTGATGGTATTTTGAGCTACTACCTCCATGAGTATAGGTCAAGTTCATCAAATTATAGCAATTTACCCTCATTTCCTTTATCAAAAAAAAATTTTTTTTAAAATCTTCCTCTAGTCGAGTTCTGATTATCAAGCCATCGAGGCTAGGTCAGATGGGTACTATCTGAAAGTTTGGGTGTTCTTGTGTGTCTCCCCTCACTTCATATCAGCTTGATGCTTCACTCTCAGCTTTAGCCCTCCATGGCTATGTCCTTGTTTATGGTCTCAGGACTCCCCAGATCTCACCACACTTTGGACCAACCAGCCCTTCCTCTTCCTAAGCACATTCTTGAAAACTTGTAAGTCAGCCACTTTGTGCCTTTATAGCCCTCATTTTTTGTAGCTAATGTCTAAGTTGCCCATCCCTATCAATCCTGTGTACTGAGGGGATATGCTTGATCCTTGGTGTGGAGTTGATTTTGCCCCTCAGCTTTGTGGGGAGGTAATATTACTCCTTCCCTCTCAGTTGGAATTTTGAACAACTACATCCATAAGCAAAGGTCAAGTTCATCAAATTGTAGCAATTTATACTTGCTTCCTGTATCAAACTTCTTTATCTTCCTCAAGTTGAGTTCTGATCACCAAGCCATCCAAACTAGGTCAAATGGGTGCTACCTGCAAGTTTGGGTATTATTGCATACCTCCCTCCACATCATATAAGCTGGACACTTCACTCTCAGCTGTAGCCCCCACCGTTTTTATTCTTACGTCAGTTTGAATCAGATTTCTGTCCTTTGAAGGTAAAAAACTTCGTAACAAGACAGTAGGAAGGTGAGGGGGCATGAAAGGCATGAAATGACTGGCTTACAAGGTTTCAAGAAGGAGTTTAGTTTGAGTGTTCAGGGGAAGGTAGAATCCCCACTGGATAGTTTTCATCTTATCTAGATGGGTCTGGTGAAAGGAGAGGGGGCTAATATTCTCAAGATTAAATAGTGAATAATTGTTATCACGACTAATTGCAACTGTCACAACTGTAAAGGTAGAAGATTTGTAACAAAAATGGGATAGTAGTTAATTTTACAGTCTAGGAACAGAGGATCCTAGGGCCATCAAGGGAGAAGAGCATGAGCAGAATGCAGGACCCTATCCAGAGAAGCAGCAACACCAGAGATGGAGGCAGAGTTGATGACATGGGGTGAGGGAGTAGCTGAGGACTCTAGACTCATGGAAAGAGAAAGGTTGTGTGCTGGCCACCAGGAGGCAGGCTTGCAGAATGTGCCCTTTGGTTGTTGAAATTATTATATATTCCTGAGTGTTTTTGTGCACATTCTCCCCTACCCCCACCCCCCCAAAAAAACCCACCCAGAAATAAAAACAGAAGGAATAGAAGGAAATACTGTTGAATGATGATGCACGGAGGAGATTGTAATTATTGCAATGAAATGATGATTGTAAGACTGTTGTGTTCTCATGTAAACTATCCTTTAGGTTTCGATTCACAATAAAACCTTAAAAAAAAGAGACAGCATGAAGGGAAGAGCAACATACCTGTTCTCTGACATATAAATGAACATTAACAAGACCCTCAGACTTTGTGCATGGCCAAGAGTAACCTAACTCATATGTGTTATGCTAAGACTCTGTCTTTTATCTAATTTGACTTGTTCTGTTTTCTAGACCCTAGAATGGGTTGAGGGTCAGGAAGAGATGAAAACTTGTCAAACTGCATTCATCTATAATGAGAAGAAGACAATCAGGTGGCCAACACAATGTTAACTGGACCAGTGTCTTCTCTTTCTGCAAGCCAATGCAGTGAGAAACCAAATGACCAGAAGGTAGTTGGGTGAGTTTGAAATCATAGCAAGGGAAGTTACCTAGGGTTAGTGTCTAAAGAATACTCTATTGACTTTGTTGGCAATGATTGTTAAGAAAACACATTGGTTATAATAACCCAAATATTACAGAAATATATGTTAAGTATAATGTGAAAGCTCCTTCTACCACTACCCTGAGAAATGACCAATGAACAAAACAGTCTTGGAGGAAGTACAGCCAGAATGCTTCTTACAAGCAAGGATGGCAAGACTTCATCTTGCTTACTTTGGACATATTATCAGGAAGGACCAGTCTCTGGAGATGAACATCACGCTTGATAAAATGGGGTTAATGAAAAAGAGGAAGACCCTCAATGGGATGGATGGACACAATGGTTACAACAATGGACTCAGCCATAGCAACGATTGTGAGGATGGCACAGAACCAGCAACCTCTAGAGGATAACTATAGGATGAGCAATGGACTGTTAACCATAAGGTCAGTGGTTCAAACCCACCAGCTGCTTCTTGGAAACCCGGTACAGGGCCGCTATGAATCAGAACCAACTCAATAGCACTTAATAACAACAATAACAAGGAGTCATGGTGTGGTGCTGTAGGATAAGCACAGGACTGCTAACCTCAAGATTGGTAGGTAGTTCAGACCCTATACAGGGTCTTTATGAGTTGGAATAAACTTGACAGCACTTAACAATAACAATAAACAACAACAAGAGCATGCTTCTTCATTTTGTCCCACCCATATCAGAAGGATGTTTACCTGTGCTTTATTGACTACGCAAAGGCTTTCGATTGTGTGGATCATGACAAGCTATGGACAACATTGAGAAGTATGA
>NW_006408565.1:20061564-20063984 GCF_000296735.1 Chrysochloris asiatica | reverse complement strand
GTTGGCCCAGGATCGAACATTGTTTCGTTCTGCTGTGCATGGGGTCGCTATGAGTCGGTTCCGACTCGATGGCACCTGACAACAACAACAACAAACCATTTTGGCTTGGGAATCATGTTGTTTCTTAAAGGTGACTTGGCTTATATATGATCAGCACTGGTTCATTTAAAGTTGAAATTCTAACTATATCATTTGTTACTGTGGGCAAGTAACTTCAACTTTATTGAGACTTGGCTGGTTAATTCAGTAAAATGGAGATAAAAACACCTTAGAGGATGGCAAAGGTTTAGAACACAATTTTTTCCCCCCAAAGACTTAATCTAAAACCTTGAGTAAAATATCAATGCTCAGAGGAAGTATAATTTGGAACTGTTCAGGAATTGCAAAGAAATGCATTTTCACAGAAATTAAGATTGTATTTTTGTATACTAGATCACTTAGACAATTGTATTTCATTTGCTGTAATCAAAAAGTCAGATGGAGAAAGCAACTGAAGTCCTAGAAAATAGAAATTAATTTTAAACTATCCAATAAAGCTGGAGTAGGAAGCAGAAAAAACAAAACCCAAAAACAAAAAAACTTAGAAAATAATGGAAGATTACTGAATGTTCCCTGTCCCTACAAAAACCTGCTTAGGAGAGGTTCTGTAATTTATGTAACTGGGTTGTAACTGACCTAGAAGTGATCGATCCTTTCCAGGAACATGGAGATCAGACACTTTGATGATCTGTTCAGCCAGTGTTTCTTACGAGAAGAGTGCAAGCAAGGCCATAGCCTGAAGCACATCTATCCCAGGAGATTTACAATAAGTCCCTGTTGTGAAGTGCTGTTGAGTGGCTTGTACAGGGTTTCCCAGGAATGGCCGGTGGGTCTGAACCACTGACCTTGTAGCTGGCAATCCTACAGTGCCACACCAGCACTCCACAATAAGTCCCTAAAGCCTTAAAATGTTAAGTGCATCCAGGTTTTACATTCTACTCCAGGCTGTATTTGTGTTTGCTGCAGTATTGAAACCCTAAAATTTAAGTGGGTCCTTCCAAATCTTCAAATAAAATCTGTTTTCTGTACAAATATGAATTTAGTGTGTGTCAGAAACCTTTTCATTTTCCACTTAAAGTACAATTTCCTCCAACCTATGGAATCCTGGTGTGGTGCTATAGGATAAGCACTGGACCACAAGGTTGGTTTGAACTGCAAGGTCAGCAGTCTGCTCCTCAGAAACCTTATCGGGGTCGATAGGAGTCAGAAACGACTCGTCGGCACTTAACAACAACAATGACTTTACACAGTCCTGTGGTTATGCAGACTTGAGTTTGAGAAGTACAGCTTCAAATGAGGCTGGATAGAATCTCATGCCCAGCAAGCAAGTAGGCAGGGAGCTGGGGCAATAGAGCCCAGTTATTCTGAGAGGTATAGTCTCACCAGAAGTCACACCATGCAGACAGACACAGATGCCACGCTCTTACAAAGGCATTTCTGATCTGAGCATTATTATTGACAGTTGTCCAGTTGATTTCAACTCCTAGAGACCCTATAGGACAAAGTAAGGTTTCCTAGACTGTAAACCTTTACAAGATCAGGTCTCTAAATCTTTTCTACAGAGGATTTGAACTGCCAGTCTTTGGTTAACAACTGGGCACTTAGCCATTGCACTGCTAGGACTCCTAATCTGGGCACTCAGCCTTGAATAAAATTCATTGGGAAAGGAGTCTAGGAGTAGTGATGTCATGAGGTCAAATTGCCTGATTCATCCCTGGCCAACCCACACTTACGGCACCACGCTCCAGTGGCTGAAGAGAGCTGTGTTCCGGGTAAATACTCCCTTACTCTCCTTCTCTCTTTGCTCTAGGCTGGCGAGTGTGAGAGATGTTTTAGCTCTTGTCCTGGAATTCCTGCCTCTGTGCTCCTTAGAACTCTGTGAGCTATGTCTTCACAATCCAGCATCTACGGTAGAGGATGGATTCAGGGGCAGACAAAAGGAAGGGGATTTAGAGCCAAAATGACAATAATGAAATAATAAAGAGAGATAGAGCCTCAGGCACAAATTGCAACAAATTGGAAATGGCAATTAAAAAAAAAAAAACACTTTTATAATCATACAAATATCCTTAAGGTACCTGGGTATAGCACAACGGGTTTGCAATCAGCAACTAACCAAAGGTTGGTGGTTTAAACTCACCAAGCAACTCCATGGAACAAAATGCCTAGTGATCTGTTTTGTAAAGATTTGTTTTTGTTAAGTGCTGTGGAGTCGGTTCGAACTCATAGGACCCTGTATAGGGTTTCCAAGGCTGTAAATCTTTGGAGGAGCAGATAGCTTCATCTTTCTCCCATGGAGTGCCTGGTGGGCTTGAACCACCACTCTTGTGATTAGCAGTCTGGTGTTTATCCAACAGAGCCACAGAGCTCCCTATGTAAAG
>NW_006408565.1:20057676-20061119 GCF_000296735.1 Chrysochloris asiatica | reverse complement strand
AATTCTTACTCTTATCTATATTTTGGCAATTTGTAGTTTTGCTTACCAGACTGTCATTCATTATTGCTCTTGCTAGTTGCACTTGAGTTGGCTCTGACTCTTAACGATTCTATGTACGAAAGAATGAAACACTGCAGCCGCCGAACAATCATTGCTAATAGATTTCATTACTTTGCCCATTGTGTCAATTCTTCTTGTTGAAGGACCTCCTCTTCTTTACAGACTCTACTAAGCATGATGTCCTTCCCCAGGGACTGATCCTCCTGATAACCTGTCCAAAGAACATGAGATGAAGTCTCTCCATTCTCACTGTTAAAGCGTATTCTGGCTCTACTTCTTCTAACAAAGGATTGTTCTTTTGACAGTACATGGTATAGTCACTACTTCTTGTCCAGTTTATGCATACATATGTTGTTGTTATTGTTAAATGCCTTGGAGTCGGTTCTGACTCATAGCGACCCAGGGTTTCTGAGGAGTAACTGGTGGGTTTGAATCACTGACTTTTTTCAATCAAGTGCTTACCGTGCTACACTAGAACAGAAAATACCATGACTTGGATTAGGAGCACTTTAGTCTTGAAGGTGACATCTTTGCCCCCCACCCCCTTTTATTTTTTTTTAAAATACTTTAAAGAAGTCTTTTGCAGCAGAGCCCAATGCAACATGATGTTGATTTCTTGACTGCTGGTTGTGGATTCAGGTACAATGAATGAAATTTTTGGCAACTTCAGTCTTTTCTCCATTTATCATGATGTTTCTTATTGCACCTAGGATTTAAGGATTTTTGTTATAACCTAGGTTGTAAGAAATTTTGTTTTCTTGATGCTGAGGTGTAATCTATACTGAAAGTTCTAGTCTTTGATCTTCATCATAAATGTTTCAAGTCCTCTTTCAGCAAGCAAGTTGAATCATCTGGATAGCACAGGTTGTTAATAAGTCTTCCTCCAATCCTGATTTAGCATGACCTTGTTCTGTCAAATTGACTGCCTTTTGGTCTATGTGCAGTTTCCACATAAGCACAATTATCTATCACACATTACGTTCCATATTAATAAATACATGTCAATCATTCACAACTTATAGTATTCTGACACATGTTGTTGCTGTTGTCAAGTGCCGTTGAGTTGGTTCTGACTCATCGTGACCTGTATAGGGTTTCCAAGGAGTAGCTGGTTAGTTTGAATCATCAGTCTTATGGTTCAAGCTGACCTTGGGATCAAGTGCTTATCAAATAGCACCACACCACTCCCTTTCTGACATATAAATATGACTTATTTTAATTAATCAATTCCCACATGTTGAATGTTTAGGTTGTTTTAGTTTTTTCACCATCATCAACATTCCTATTACAAATATTCTTGAACATGCATTTTTCATATTTAGTCCTTTCAAAGTTGCAATATGTACTAGGGAACTTCAAAAAGTTAGTGAAAAAAATTCAATTTTCTTTTAATTTCATCTTTTCATGAACTTTTGAAGTCCCCTTGTATGTTATCTTGTCTATCTCTTTGTTTTTGTTTTTTTTTGGGGGGTGAGGGAAGCATCTGGTAGTTTGGGTCCCCAATTTGGGTCATACTGAATATTTTAAGAGTTGAATTTAAACATTGAGTGTTAGAACTGTCTGCAAATAAGCAATAGATGAAGTCGCTTTTGTTCAAGTCTGAATTATCACAGCATTTACCACTGAAGTTTCAGAAATCAGATTACAAATCAGTATGACTGCTTTTCTTTTAACTTGGCAGGATTCTAGGACTAAGCTCCATTGTTGTTGTTGTTGTTAAGTGCCATCAAGTCGGTTCCGACCCATAGCGACCCTGTACAGGGTTTCCAAGGGTGTAAATCTTTACAGGAGTAGAAAGCCTCATCTTTCTCCCGCGGAGCGGCTGGTAGTTTTGAACCACTGACCTTAAGGTTCGCAGCCCGATTCGTAACCACTACGCTACCAGAGCTCCATTGGCATCTGTAAATTTACTTTCTTGTCTCCTGCTTCATCTCTTCAGCTAGACCGTTTAAGTTAAGCTTGGACCTGCATTTATTTGATGACTCCATTCTGACTGCACTCTGGGTTTCTGACCATCTCCTTGGACATATTTGTTTGCTTCTGAGATCGTCTTCCTTCAATTCCATATTGCTAAACTGGTAAGCAAGGTAGCCCCACCTTTCTACCTGGCTTCAGACCCCAGGTTAGCCCACTGGACCCCACTTGGCAGTGATGGTACGTCTCATAGGTTGTGAGGTGGTCTTTCTTCATCCTAGTAAGTCCGTTCCCTCCTCTTTTAGTTGCTACAAGAATGTGACCCTTGGAAAAAGGAAGTTTTAAGAACAGTTCTTCTTGTTCAATTACAAAAATAAATGAAGCCACCCTCAACCAACATATATGAACACCTGACGTCTAGGGCACTTCAGACATCATTGCCTCAAATCATCAGATGGCCAACTCTTTCTAATACCTGGATGAGAGAAATTGTACTTGGAGGATTTTTCCCCCCTATCCATTCCTCCAGGTTAATCTTTCTCAGGCTATGGCCTACAAGCCTTTAGCTTTCTGTAAGCTTCTAAAAGTTGCTCCTGAAAACACCAAAGAAGGAGGAGAGGAAGTTCATAGATGAGTAAGTTTGGAAACACTACATCCTTCACTGCAGCCTGGAGATCCATAGTAGACATTAGAGTATTAAAAGCTCTTAGACATCCTACAAGGAGCTCTGGTAGCATAGTGGTTACGAATCGGCCTGTTAATCTCATAGTCAGCAGTTCAAAACTACCAGCTGTTCTGCAGGAGAAAGATGAGGCCTTCTGCTTATCTAAAGATTTACAGCCTTGGAAACACTGTACAGGGTCACTATGAGTTGGAACCGACTCCACGACACAACAATAACAACAACAGTCACCCCACAGTTTAAAAACAACCCTGCTTGGTTCTGTTGAATTCTGATTTTATCTCAATTTATTTGACTGTGGAACCCTTTTCTAATAGGACACGTATTAATACTGTTTTCAAACAGGTTCTGAGAAGCATAGTTTGGAAAATGCTTTTGGATCCACTGTTCCTCCTGGCTCTTACTGAATTATAATTTGGGGATTCTGATCCTTCCTTTAAAGGATGATCCAAGGAAGAGGCTTATGAAATCCATTATTTTATGTGTAGTGAGAATGTAGCAAGGGACATTGGATATAATACAACTCAGCATCAGCTGTATATCCCACATTAAATTTCTTTTTTGGGGCTAAGAGCTGGGAAAGGCTTTGCTACCCCTGAGACCAGATTATGTCTGTGGCTCCATGCCAAAAGCATAGGACTACGAACTACAGGGTCTGTGGTTTGAGCCTATCAGATGCTCTGCTAGAAAAAGATGAGGCTTTATGCTCCTGTGGAGATTTAAAAGACTTGGAAACCCTATATAGGGTTCCTATGAGTCAGAACTGACTCAATGGCACTTAACAACA
>NW_006408565.1:20050798-20052633 GCF_000296735.1 Chrysochloris asiatica | reverse complement strand
GTGTGAAATTGTTCACTAAGGATTAGTATGTGAGGTAATGCACATGTGCTGGTGGTGGTTTTGTGTTGTGGAGTTGGTTCTGATTCATAGGGTTTCTGAGGTTGTAAATCTTTACGGGAGCAGAAAGCCTCATCTTTTACCTCACTGAACCGCTGGTAGTTTTGAA
This sequence comes from Chrysochloris asiatica, assembly GCF_000296735.1. NCBI lineage: Eukaryota > Metazoa > Chordata > Mammalia > Afrosoricida > Chrysochloridae > Chrysochloris > Chrysochloris asiatica. Next base: position 20,052,467 of record NW_006408565.1, on the reverse strand, counting down.
CTGCTGACCTTGAGCTTAGTTGCCTGACTTGTAACCACTATGCTACCAGAGCTCCTTAATGCACATGTAAGTCTGCCTAACCACCCCCCCACCTCTGATTAAACCCCTTGACCCCCACCTCCTCCTACCCATGCTATCCTCATGTGGGAGGTATGGAGACAACATGCGCCTATTTGAGAACACCTCACCGTCAGTCCTCTGCTGGCCACCTTCCAGGGAGCATGGCCCTGGAATCTGGGCCACTGAACCATGTGGAATAGTCACATCCCCACCACCCCACTGCCCCCAACCCCCAGCTCCTCCTCTCCCTGCCAAGTGTACCTCCTGCAGGTGATCAGCTCAAGATCAGGAGACTGCCAAACCAGCCTCTTGCCTTTCCGGAACCGTCAGTTCTGGCCTTTGCAGAAGCCTCCTAGGAGGAAGATTGTTGTTATTGTTGTTGTTGTCATCAGTTAATTCTGACTCATGGGAACACCATGGTGCAGAGTAGAGCTACTCCATAGGACATTCAAGGCTTCCAGAAGCAGAAGTCTGTCTCCTGATCTGCCTCTGGGTGGATTTGAACTGCTAACTTTTGACTTGTAGTTGAACACTTAACCATTTGCACCATCCAGGGACTCTGGGAGGGAGATACCAGATTGGAAATAATGGAGGATCCTGGACATTTGAATGTCGAATGGGGGTTGGCAAGGCTGACAGTTCAGACAGATTTTTGTTCAAATCTTTTCTCCATTGCTTACTAATTTGTGTCTTTATGCAACCAACTTAACCTCTCTGATGTCCAGTTTACTCATTTGCTTGTTGTTGTTGTCAAGTTGGTTCTGACCCATAAAGACCCTGTATAGAGTTTCCAAGGAACAGCTGGTGAGCTTGAACTGCCAACTTTGTAGTTCAAACCAACTTGCAGTCCAGTGCATTAACCCATGGTGCCACACCAGGACAAATCATGTCTGCCTCTGAAATATTTCAGTTATAAAAGACAGAAAACTGAGCTCCAGCTGACATAACCCAGGAAGGAAGGGAATTCTTGGCTCCTGTAACATAAATCCAGAGGTAGTCCAGTTTTAGGTAAGCCTTGATCCCCTGGCTCTCACATGAGAATTGACTGTTTCCATGAGTTAGTCATTTACTGCTCACTACAAATCTACCGACTCAATGGCACTTAACACCACAAATAACAAACAAATAAAACTACATGGTAAATATTATTATGTCTACCTTGGTTGGTTGGTTGTGTGTCATGGAATCGGTTTTGACTCATAGAGACCCTATATAGGATTTCTGAGGCTGTAAATCTTCATGGGAGCAGAGAGTCTCATCTTTCTCCCTTGAAGCAGCTGGTAGTTGTGAACAGCTGATCTTACAGTTAGCAACCCAACTCATAACCACCATGCTACAAGAAATCTGAGTCACAGAGAGATGAAAACCAAATCCCATGGCTAGTCAATGGCAGCCAGGATCTGATCCCGGTGAGTCCAGTTCCTGAGTTGATAATCCAACCACAGGATGAGGGTGTAACTCACCACTGTTCTGTTCTTCGGACCTCAGCTTCTTCATCTGGAAGAAGAAAATAATATTGAATACTTTACAGAATTGCATGAAGTTTAGAGGTCATCATAAAACCCCTATAGTACAGAGCTCAGCACATGTTCTGGATTGAATTGTGTCT
>NW_006408565.1:20047835-20049273 GCF_000296735.1 Chrysochloris asiatica | reverse complement strand
AAACTACCAGCTGTTCTGCAGGAGAAAGATGAGGCTTTCTGCTCCCATAAAGATTTACAGCCTCCATACCCTTCGCTATGAGTTGGAACTGACTCCATGGCACATATCCATCACCACCACTTGGAAATAAGCTTTTTAAAATGCTAATTGAGGTCCTAAACCTAATCTTTTTTTAATGGTGTCTTATATAAAGAGCAGAACAGACATGGATGACACACAGAAGGGAGCTGCCATGTGTAGACCTATCTACAAGTCAGGGTGCTTCAAGAAATGTCAGAGCTTCAAGAAGCTGAAAGGATAAGGAGTGGTCCCCTAGAGTGGACCGCACACAGCTCTGCCATTGCTCTGAATTGGACCCTTAGCCTCCAAACTGTCTGACAACAAATCCCTATTCTTTAAAGTCACCCATTTGTGATATTTTTGTTACAGCAACATTAGGTAAAGGAGCCCTGGTAGGGTCAGCACAAGGTCAGCAGTTTGAATCCACTAGCCACTCCACAGGAGAAAAATTAGGTTTTCTGCTCTTGTAAAGACCAACAACCTCAGAAACCCTATACAGGGTGCTATGAGTCAGAACTGACTTGATGGCATGCAGCAGCGAAGATGTTAGGTAACAAAGACAGTATGTAAAATTCCTTGATGATAGTGAATTTCTGTATTGTCCAGTGCCTACAGGAAAACTTGTAGTAGGGCTGAGAGCTGGGTCTTCCATCTCTGTCATCTGGAGTGAGGATGGAGCCATGCTTGGTGTAACCTGATCTCCCAGAAGCAGTTTTCTTAACAGGGGTTAGTGTTGAGAACAGCATTCAAGGTTGGATTCCTCTTGTCCCTACAATTTAGGAAATTATAATGTACTCTCAGGGGTAAAAAGGAAGCCCTCCACCCTCTGAAACACCTACTCCTCTTCCTTTACTACTGACTACCTCCAGAGTTCATAAGTCATTATCCTCTAACCCTTCTCTAGAATTTCCCTTCACTCTCTTGTTCTAACAGAAACCTGACTTCCCCTGCTGCCCACTCAGTCATGACTCCTTTTTCGCCCACAGTTCATTGTACCACTCACTGGGCCTGGCGATGAGGCAGGTGTCCTCTTTACTCCTTATTGCCATTGGCAGAGCCTTCACCCAGCCCTGATCCTAACACCTGTAACCTTTGAATCTCATGCCATCAGATTATATATTCTCCTGCCCCTCACTGTCATTGTCTAATCCAACTTCCAGATTGTCCCCCATCACTTCTCTGTGATTTAGATTCCTGGACCACTGTCTTAATTTCTAACAGTTTCTATATATATCGTTTATCGGCATTGATTACATCTTTTGAGTTGTGTAACCTTGCTTACCTCCTTTTCTGAGTCATTCCTCCATCAGACACCTAAAGTTCCTATCTGAACTTCCAAATTGCTGGTGTCAATTTGGTCCCATATATTGTTAAGTGC
>NW_006408565.1:20044226-20046310 GCF_000296735.1 Chrysochloris asiatica | reverse complement strand
TTCAGCAGGTATTTTTAAGGTTTAAAGATGAGCTCAGGGCAATAGTTTTAAGAGTTCATCCAACCTTCATGGTGCCAGGAAGTTTAGGGTATATGTGAATTTGAAATTCTTTTCTACATTTCCCCATTTTTATCACGATTCTTCTATAGGATCTTTTATCAAAATGTTCACTAATGGTTGCTGAGCACCCCCTGGTATTTCAGCATGTCTTTTTATGTAAGTGAGACGTACAACATTTGTCCTTTCGTGATTGTATAATTTCACTCAGCATATAGGAGTCCTGGTGTGGTGCTGTAGGATAAGCACTGGACTGCAAACTTCAAGGTACCCTGTTCAAACCTACCAGTCACTGCTCAAAAACCCTATAGAGGGTCTCTATGAATCAAACTGACTTGACGGCATGTAACAACAACAATGTTTCAAGCTCCATCGATATTGTTGTATGTATCCAGACTTTGTTTCTTCTACTGGCTGGGCAGTATTCCATTGCATGTATGTAGCATGTTTTGTTTATCCATTCAGCTGTTGATGGACGTTTAGGTTCTTTCTACTTTTTGGCTCTTGAGACTAGTGAACATGGGTGTACACATCTCTTTTTGAGTCCTGCTTTCACATTTTTTTGGGGTGTATACCTAGGAGTGGAATTGCTGGGTTATATGGCAGTTCTTTGGAGTCCTGATATGACACTGTAGAATAACACACTAGACTGGGAGGTTGGTTTGAACTGCAAGTTTGGTGGTTCAAACTCACCAGTTGCTCCTCAGAAACCCCATAAAGGGTTGCTATGAGTCGGAAATGACTCAGCTGTACTTAACAGCAACAATGATACGGTAGTTCTAAAGGGAGTCCTGGTGTGGCATTATAGGATAAGCACTGGACTGTTAACCCCACATTTGGTAGCTCAAACCCACCAGCTGCTCCTCAGACACCCTATATAGGGTTGCTATGAGTTGGAACTGATTTGATGGCACACAAAAACAACAACAAAATGGTAGTTCCATTTTTGGTTTTTAGAGAAATCATGACATTCATTTCCTACAATGGCTATACAATTTTGCTTTCCCACCAGCAACAGGAAAAGTTTCCAATTTCCCCACATCCTTGACAACATTTGTTATTTTCATGAAAAAAAAAATCGTAGCCATCTTAAACCAAATCCACTGCTATCAAGTCAATTCTGACTCACAGTGGCCTGTAGAACCAAGTACAACTGCCCTGTAGGGTTTCCAAGGTTTCCAGTTTCCAGAAGCAAACTGCCACATCTTTCTCTAGTGGAGCAACTGGTGTGTTCAAACCACCAACATTTTGGTTAGCAACCGAGTGCTTAATCACTGCATCACTACAACTCCTTTTTTTTTTTTTTTGGCATTTAATAATTGCTTGACAAATGATGGCTAAACATTTCCAAGCAGAAAAGGCAGATCGTACACCAAGACCCCATGACTCCAATTCCCATGCATTTTGTTTTAAGAAATACTCTTGGAAACATTCCTTTTAATCACACAAGCACTGTATGAAGATATAATCATTATAATCAATGTAAGGTCGAACGCCTAGTCCTTCCCTGGCCCAAGCCCACAAGGAATGCCTCTCTGACTGGTTCAACATTCTCTTTTTAGCCTTTTATTCTGGGCACTTGTATTATCCTCTGAACCACACTGGATGGCAAGTTGGTGGCCTTCTTTGACAATCCCTAAGTGTTAGTTTTTCTCTAGGGAATGAGCTCCTGCTTTCTTTTATCCTCACACAGACAACCTTGATTTTCTGTCTCGCTCTCATAAAAAGCCATAATATCAGCTCACTGATGACTGAGCCATCTTCCCTGCACAGAAACCTCAGGAGATTTATTTTCATCTTAAAGTCCTGATTTGTAGCCTTGGCCCCAACCTTTTTCCTGCATCACAGCAAAAATCACAGGATTGTTCATTTGTTCCTTGACAGTAATTTAGTGTTCTGATATGAACAGCCATGATCCAAAGAGGGGAGGAAAAGGGCAGAATATTTTTCAAATGTAAAAAATTGTGAAGGACTGTAAGGGTAGAAGTTCTGTAACAAAAATTAGGGAGTAGTTAATCTTACAGTCC
>NW_006408565.1:20040739-20043452 GCF_000296735.1 Chrysochloris asiatica | reverse complement strand
ACACACACACACACACACAAATAGAACTCAATTTAAATCAAGCTTTGCTGAAGAAATGTGAAGAACATATTTATCTGAGTATATGCAACTGTAAATCTTTACAGAAGCAGACTGCCGTATCTTTTTCTCTTGGCTGGTGGATTTGAACTACTGACCTTAGTAGCTGAGTGCTTAATCAATGTGCCTGTAGGGTTAGTTTTGTTCTCTTGGTGCTGGGCATTTTCCCTCACTCATCTCCAAAAATGTAGCCAGAAGTGGAGATTTCTAGGCCCCTGAGATCAGATTCCTCCTGCAGGACTTCCCATGGGTGACCAGACAGGACTGTCCTAAAGAGGACAGTACTCCAAGTGTTGGGAAAGTTAGGAGTGAGCAAAAGGCAGGCATTCCTTGATCAGGGTGATAGAGAATAGGAAGAGTAGGACAGATAGTTTTGGGTACCAGAAATGAGACAGTAGGATCTATTACAGGGATAATTATGGGTTGAATTGTTGTTGTTGTTGTGAAGTGCCATCGAGTCAGTTTCGACCCATAGTGACCCTGTATAGAGTTTCTGAGGAGTGGCTGGTGAGCTTGGACTGTCAACCTTGCAGTTCAAATGGCTTTGCAGTCTGGCACATTAACCCACGGTGCCACACCAGGACTCCATGGGTTGAATTAGGGAGTTTTCATTTCAGCACAGAGACTGCTGGCCAGGCAAAGACTCCAATACTAAACTTGGAGAGAAAGAAGGGGAAATACTACCTTCATGCTAGGCTGGAATGATTAACCTTGGTGAACTGGTGACTGGAGGGTCTCTTACTGAAAGTTCCTCAGGACTTTTGTACCAACAATAGTGAGATTGGCCCAGGATCAGGCAGTGTTTCATTCTGCTGTGCTGACTCAATGGCACCTAACAACAAGAGAGAGGTGGTGGTGGTAGTGTGTCAGTTCTGACTCATAGTGACCCTATATAGGGGTGCTGAGGCAGCAAATCTTTACAGGAGCAGAAAGCCTTATCTTTCTCTAGTAGAGTGGCTGATTGATTTGAATTGCTTACTTTGCTGTTAATGTAACCTATGCTATCAGGGCTCCTTCTAGAGAAAGGAGTGCCTTCTAAAATACTGATTTCAAGATAGAATTTTCCAGTAGCCAGGCAGGTGGGGCTCATGAGCTGTTTGTTAGGGAATACAGTTCACACCCATGACATCAAGATCTACATTGATCCACAAAACTACCTTTATACTTCTTTTACGCTCATATTTTATCTTGTATGGATGTATTCTGTTTAACTTTTAAAGAGTCCATTAAAGCCCTATCACATATAAAATCCCATTTTACCTTCACATGGCACTTTCAAAACAAATAAACCAGGTATTATCTCTAATTTGTTGACGCTTAGAGAGAATGGGTCTTTTATAGATCTTTCCCGGATCCTAGGAGGGTCTACATTGGGCCCATGCTGTCCCACTCAACTTCAAGGTCGCCTGCCAGTATCTCTAGTGTAATAGCTTCTGTTGTTATCATTAGGTGCCACTGAACCTATTCCTACTCATAGCAACCCTACATATAACAGAACAGAACAGTGCTTGGTCCTATGCCATCCATACAAGAGTAGATATGTTTGAGTCCATTGTTGCAGTTGCTGTGTGAATCAGTCTCTTTGAGGGTCTTATTATTTTTCACTAACTCTTTACTTTATCTAGCATGATGTCCTTCTCCAAGATTTAGTCTTTCATGGTGTCTACGTGTCGGAACTAACTTGATGGCACTTAACAACAGCCACAGCATGAAAAACGGAAGACTACAGAGTCATTGTTTCAAAAAGAATGGGTCAACAATGAACCATTTCGAAAGAGAGCGTATGACCAAGAGCTGATGCTGCTGAAGGAAGAAATCCAAGCTGCACTGAAGGCATTGGTAAAAACAAAGCTCCAGGACTTGACAGAATACAAACTGAAATGCTTCAACCAATTGATGCAGTGCTGGAGGTGCCCACATCTATGCCAAGACATTTGGAAGACTGCTCCCTGGCTGATTGGAAGGGGTCCATATTTATTTCTATTCCAAAGAAAGAGCGTGACAAACAGAATGAGAAAAGTACAGAGTAATATCCTTAATATCACACGCCAATTAACTTTTGCTGAAAAGAATTCAAAAGTAGTTGCAGCAGTATACCAACAGGGAACTGCCAGAAATTCAAGCCAGATTCAGATGAGGATGTAGACCAACATCAACATCATTGTTGATGTCAGATGGATCTTGGCTGAAAGCAGAGAACATCAGAAAAATGTTTACTTGTATTTTATTGAGTATGCAAAGGCATTCAACTGTGTGGGTCTTAACAAATTATGAGTAACATTATAAAGAATGGAAATTCAAGAACACTTAATTGTGCTCATAAGGAACTTGTACATATACTAAGAGACAATTGTTTAAACCAAATACAGTGATACCTTATGGTTTGAATTCAGAGAAAGGTATGCATCAGAGTTGTATCCTCTCACTATACTTATTCAATCTGCATGCTGAGCAAATAATCTTAGAAATTGGACTATAGGAAAATTAATGTGGCATCAGGATTGAAAAAGACTCATTAACAATCTGTGCTTGCTAAAGCAAAGAGGACTTGAAATACAAGTAGATGAGCATATATCTACTTGTGTCTTGGCTCTTATTTCTTGTGGAAATATACCAAGTAGAGGGATTACTAGGTCATAAGATCTTTCTATTTTCA
>NW_006408565.1:20038999-20040344 GCF_000296735.1 Chrysochloris asiatica | reverse complement strand
TATTTTGATGCACATAACTGGGTTTCAGGTGCATTGAGTCATCTGCTTTGTCTTCTACTGTTTGTGTTTATAGTTATGTTTCACAGTGTATTTATGCTATGTATTAGAACTCCTAAGTTTGACCCTATTCTTTCATTGATGATCTTTATAGTTCTAGAGTTTACATTTATTTATTTCTTTAATCCATGCTGAGTTTGTTTTTGTATATAGTATGAGATATGGGTCTTGTTTCATTCTTATGCAAATGAATTTCCAGTTTTGCCAGTACCTTTTGTTGAAGACATTATCTCTTCCCCATTTAATGTGTTTTAGTCCTTTATCAAAGATCAGCTGACTGTTTATGGATGAATTTACTTCTGGGTTCTCAATTCTGTTTCATTGATCTATGTATGTTTCATTGTATCAGTCCAAGGCTGTTTAACCACTATGGCTGTGTAGTAGATTTTGAGATCTGGGAGTGAGAGGCTTCCACCTTTGTTCTTATTCTTAAGCAATGCTTTGCTCATGTGAGGTCTTTTTCCTTTCCATATAAAGTTAGTGATCAATTTTTCCATCTCTTTGAAAAATGATGTTAGAATCTGTGTTGGGATTGTGTTATATCTATAGATTGCTTTGGGCAGTGTTGACATTTTCACAATGCTAAGCCTTTCTTTCATTGAGCATGGTCTATCCTTCCATTTTTCTATGTCTCTTTTGATTTCTTATAGTAGTGTTTTGTAGTTTTCTTTGTACAGAACTTTTGTTTTTCTGGTTAGGTTTATTCCTAAGTATTTAATCTTTTGGGTGGTTATTGTAAACGGTAGAGTTTTCCTAATTTCCTTTTCATACCTGTTTTTATTTGTGTAGAGGAATCCAACTGATTTTTGTATATTGATGTTGTACCCGGCCATTCTGCTAACTCTTTCAATGAATTCCAATAATTTTCTTGCTGAGTCAATGTGGTTTTCTATTTATAGGATCATATCAACTGCAAAATGAGAGTGTTTTACTTCTTTGCCAGTTTGAATTACTTTAATTTCCTTTCTTGCCTTTTAGCTCTGGCTAAGACTTCCAACACAATATTGAATAGGAGTGGTGATGAGGGCATTCTTTTCTGGTTCCTATTCACAAAGGGAATGCTCTCAATTTCTCTCTATTGAGAGTAATGTTGGCTGTTGGATTTGTGTATGTGCTCTTAATTACAATGATGAATTTCCCTTCAATTCCTACTTTGTTGAGTGTTTGTATCAAGAATCAATATTGGATTTTGTCAAATACCTTTCCTACATCAATCTATATGATCATACAAAAAATTTATATGATGGATTCAATTGACTGTTTTTGATCATGGAGCATACTTTGTCAC
>NW_006408565.1:20022496-20024391 GCF_000296735.1 Chrysochloris asiatica | reverse complement strand
GTGCCTTCCAACCTGAAGGGCTCATTTTCTGGCACTATATCTGACAGTGTTTCTCTGCTATTCAGTGACTAAATATTTGGAAGTAGTTTGTCACTTCTTCTTCCTAGTCTGTCTTCATCTGGAAGCGTATCTGAAAATTGTCCAACATGGGTAATTCTACTGGTATTTAAAATACCAGTGGAATAGCTTCCAGAATCACAGCAACTCACAAGCCACAATAGTATGACAAACTGACAGATGATTGGTGGAATGAAATTTATAGTACAATTTAATTTGTGTCTACTTAAAAAAACTCATAAATCAACACTATAAATACATTTACAAATGGAAGGCAAATTAGATGAACTTGCTTATGTTAGGGAAGAACAGAAACTGAAATGAAAGATAAAAGGGATTGGGGGTGAATAATAAAATAAAATAAAAGTGGGGCCTTTCACTGGGATTACCATATTTATCAAATGAAAATACTAGCACATGACACCCAGTTTATTTTTGAGTTTCATATAAACCATGCGCAATTATTACGGGAGCGTGGTGGTTCCATACAATAAGCACTGGACTGTGAACCACAAGGTCCATGGTTCGAGCCCACCAGCTAGCTGCTCTGTGGGAGAAAGATGACTCTCTGTCCTGTGAAGATTTAAAGCCTTGGAAACCCTATACAGGGTCGCTATGAGTAGGAACTGACTTGACAGCACTTAACAGCAACAATAATTATTAGTATAATTGTGTTTCCATACTTAGACATGCAAATATGTCTAAAATATTGACAGTAGTTAAACAAATTACTAGATTCACATATAACTGTCCATCTGCACTTTATCTGGCAAGCCAAGAACTCTCCTTTACCTGGTTAAACTGGTCAGGTGGTCATAAAAATGACATATGTCAGATTATAGTTCTTGGTAACTCAATCCCTCCTTTCCACAGTGGCTGTTCTGGATGAACCCTGTCACTGCCCACACCTTTCCAGTTGGATTACTGGATATCACTGAGATATCTTCTTGGCAGGAGGATAGTAGGAATTAAGAGTCTACCTGGTCTTTTATAGCAATAATCACACCTTACACGTGTTTAAGGGAGCACGGTGGCTCCATACGATAAGCACTGGACTGAGAACCACAAAGTCAGTAGTTTGAGCCACCAGCTGCTCTGCAGAAGATTTAAAGCCTTGGCAATCCTATGCAGGGCTGCTCTGAGTTGGAACTGCCTTGAAGGCATTTAACAACAACACCATGTGTTTAACACTTGCACTGTGATATAGGCCTGTCTTTGGGACCCCTTGAGAATGTTTAGCCCATCACTTCTTACTCCTACCATATTGTGAGGAACATCAGGGAAGCAGGGAGACCGCAGGTAATGGGTAAGATCATGAATGTTGCCACCCCTTCAACCTTGGTTTAAATTCCAGCTCTGCCATTCATCAGCTGTGTGGCCTTAGGCAATTTACCTCTGGAGCTTCAAAGTTTCTGTCTGTAAAATAAATGAGAAAAGTTTTACAAAGTTTTGTGTTTGTAAAGATAATAAGAAATAATTGTAAGAACTATCTGTGTTCCAAGTATAGAAAAAAATCTAAAATATTGACAGTGGCTAAATAAACCACTAATTTAAAACCATTCAGTGTTCACATGTTTTGTTCGAACAACTGCCTCTTGGTCTAAGTACAGGTTCCTCCTGAGCACAATTAAGTGTTCTGGAATACTCATACTCGAATGGTTTAAAATTAGGAAAGGTGCACCCCAGGGTTGTATTCTTTCATCATACTTATTCAACCTGTATGCTGAGCAAATAATCCTATAAAATTGCTTATATGAAGAAAAACATGGCATCAGGATTGGAGGAAGACTCATTAACAACCTGCAATATGCAGATGATACAACCTTGCTTGCTGAAAG
>NW_006408565.1:20011663-20022231 GCF_000296735.1 Chrysochloris asiatica | reverse complement strand
AGCAGTCAAGAAATCAAACAACATATTGCATTAGGCAAATTTGCTACACAAGACCTTTAAAGTATTGAAGAGCAAAAGGTATCAGATTGAGGACTAAGGTGTGCCTGACCCAAGCCATGGTATTTTCAATAACCTCTTATGCATGCAAAAGTTAGACAATGAATAAGGAAGATCGTAGAAGAATTGGTGCATTGAGTTATGGTATTGGAGGAGAATATTCAAAGTACCATAGACTGCCAGAAGAACAAACAGATCTGTATTGGGAGAGTGCTCCTTGGAGGCCAGGATGGCCAGACTTCGTCTCTCATACTTCAGACATTGTCAGGAGGGACCAGTCACTGGAGAGGGATATCATGTTTGGTAATGTGGAGGGTCAGAGAAAAAGAGGAAGACACCCAGCAAGATGGATTGGCAAAGTGGCAGCATCAATGGGCTGAAGTGTGGCAACAATTGTGAGGTTGGCCCATGACCGTGCAGTGTTTCATTCTGTTGTACATTGGGTCGCTATGAGTTGGTACTGAATGGATGGCACCTAACAACAATAACAAGTAAACCACTCTATGAGCTAGCTCTTGTAAAGTGCTTAGCATATGATAATCACTCAGTAATGGTGGTTATCATTTTCTGTTACTACCTCTTGGTGGTGGGATCACACCTGATTTTTTTTTTTCTTTATACTTTTTTATATTTTCCACATTTTTTTCAAGTGAAAGCATAGTATTTTTGATCAAACAAACATTGGTGTTTCACTGTAGCATAAGCACCGGACTGCTAAGCAAAAGGTCAGCAGTTCAAACCCACTAGCCACTCCTCAGAAATCCTATTCAGGGTCTCTGTCTATGAATCAGAACCAACTTGATGGCACTTAACAACAACAACAACAGCATCAACAACCATCTTCCGGGAGGCCTGGTGTGACGTGGTAGGATAATCACTAGACTGTTGACTGGTTCAAACCCACTAGCTGCTCCTCAGAAATCCTATACAGGGTTGCTATGAGTTGAAATTGACTTGATGGCACATAACAACAACAACAACGCTAACAGCAATCATGTTCCAACAAGCCCTGGTGGCTCAGTGGTTAAGCACTTGGCTGCTAGCCCAAAAGTCAGTAGTTCAAACCAGCCAGTAACTCCTCAAGAGAAAAGATGCAGTCATTTGCTCCTGTAAAGACTGCTATTAAGTGCTGTCAATTTGGTTCTGATCCATAGCGACCCTGTATAGGGTTTCCAAGGAGCAACTGGTGCGCCTCAACTACCGACTTTGCTGTTCAAACTGACTTTGCAGTCCAGCACATTAACCCACAGCACCACATCAGGACTCCACAACAATATTAAGGTACTATGTTGGCTGCTTGACATAGATCCTGTATGGATGAGGCCACAGTGAGAAATCCAATGTGAGATCATAAGACAGTGCCTTTACTGTTGCTGTTCATCCAGCCTCCTGCTCTTTCATTGTGTTTCAGTTTGTAGACTAGATACAACGCATGTGGTAACCAACACAGCCTCCACGGGCTCAGCAGCTTCCTTCTAGGCTTCCGGATTACTTCTCACCATAACATGCCCTCTTTGTTTTTTCCTCACCACTCGAAATGTCTCTCATGGAGTATGAGAAAGGGACATTAAAACCACGTGGCATACTTTATCAACTTTATAGATGAAGAACTTGCAGTTTTTCTCTTCCTCCCTCGCCTTTTCCATTTGCTCTTGCTTTCTTCTCCTGCCATTCCACTTCCATTTTTCTTGTGGCTTACACACTCTTGGCGAGGTTGTGATGTGGGAGAAATTTCTGATTTTAACTGGTGCCTTTTAGCGCCACTTATATCATGTGATGTAGGCAGCATTTTGTAGGTACTGGCAGAAAACCTAACTAGATAGTGATCAATGCCAAAAAGTTCTTCAAGGTTTATCCTTAAATAAGACGAGGATAAGGGTCCTTGGACTTAGATGTAAGAATCTACAGAAGAAAAAAAAAATGACAGTTTTAAAGTAACATTTACCCCATTTGTGCTGTGATGAGGTAGGTGTTGGAGCAGGTGTGTCCAGGTGTGACCATATCAACAAGCACGTCAGTCTGCTCCTACCCTGCTGTTTCCAGAAAAACCTCTCCTCTTCCTGGTTTCCTTTGCTCTGGGGTTCAGCTCCCTTAACTAGGGCTCTGCATGAGCCTGGGTCCCCAGGGAATCCCTCTGCCCCCACTTCTTAGTATTTAGAAGCCCATCTGTAGGTAGGGAAGGAAAGGCAATATTACATCACTGACTTTAGAGTGTCTAACCAAAGGTCTGCTGCTCCCTAATTAGGTGTCCATGGCAAATGCCTTAACCTCCCTGAGCCTCAGTTTTTAAATCTGAAAATGGAGATAATAACAGAATCTGTATTAAAAGGTTTCATAAGGGTCACATAGAATAATGCTTGAAAGTGCTTAAGCATAGTGGTGAATGCTCAGTTAAGAATATCTTGGTCCATTATTGTTGATGTTGTTGTTAAACGTCGTCAAGTCAGTTCCAACCTACAGTGACTCTGTATAGGGTTTCTGAGGAGCAACTGGTGAGCTTGAAGCACTGACCTTGTGGTTCAAACGGACTACCAGGACTCCTGGTCCATTATTAATACCCTGAAAATTCAGGATATGAGCTTAGCTAATCCTAAAGGAGACTCAGGAAACCAGCATACACCTGCCTCCCACCTTCCTATCCCTGGAGGCCCATAGTCTACTTTGCATATTTCTTAGCAGAGAACTAGGGTAAAGTTCCTCAAAACAGGGGGAATTTCAGGGATGGAACAAAATGAGTGCCGGAGTCTAATCTCTATGGATGAGTCACCCACTTTGGATTGGAACCTGCCTTTGAAAAACAAGGACAATAAAACGTTCTCCCCTTTGCTACTCCACCCTCATCTTCCAATTTATGAGCTTGTCAGCAGCACTGATTATCCTGTAAACTGTTCGGTCTCCCTTAGAAGGTAACATCTGACGGAGGTGGGAAAGATGGTTCTAGTCTGCAGAATTCAATATTTACTTTTCAAAGAAACCTTTCCTGAAACCTGGAACTTAATACTTCATTGTATCTGGATTCAGGCAGGTGTAAGCTAGAAATCGTGTGGAGTTCAGTCTTGGAGAACCAACGCCCCTGATGTTTATGCACGAATCCAGGAGGTAGGATAAGTGATTTTCAGATTCTTAGGTAACAGGGAGGTTTTGGTCACAACTTTGTGGTCAGGAGCATAGTTTTAGAATTTGAATCCTGGCTCAACTCTTGTTGGCTGTGCCACCTTGACTAGTTCAGTTAATATTTCTGTGTCTCAGTTTGCTCCTCTGCAAATGGGGATAATGATGGTACCGAACTCATAGGATTGTTCTGAGGATTAAATAAATTGAGAAACCTAACGCTTTTAGAACAGAACGCCTGACATAGTACTTCTGTCTGCCACCTGTCTTTTCATATCATTATCATCTGGGTCTGCAAAGAAGAAACAACCTGGGATTTGAATGTATCTGTCTCTGGCTCCAATACTGTCTCTACTGCACAAAGGTTTGTTGACCTCTGGGCTTTTGTACACATAGTTCCTAAGTTACTGCATCCAATAATGGCGAAAAGCTGAAGATACTTACATAAGCTGTATGAAATACAAAAATCATCTCACCAGTATCAAAGAGCTAACAAGGTAGTTACAGGAATACTGGGTGAAACATGGAAAAAGGCAGAATTTTAGAAAGGCAAACCCTACACTTGAAGCCACTTTTGCTAAGGAGCAGTGTTGTTGTTATGTACCGTGGAGTCGGTTCCGACTCATAGCGACCCTGTACAGGGTTTCCGAGGCTGTAAATCTTTACGGGAGCAAAAAGCCTCCTCTTTCTCCCATGGAGCGGCTGGTAGTTTTGACCTTAAGGTTTGCAAGTAGCTGATATCAAATACAGCAGAAAGAGGAAATGTATTTTCGGCAGCTTCTAAGAGCCAGGTGAACTAAAATAAGGAGTTGAGTCCCATCAAGGATAGATATCCTGGTAAGTCACTTCTTAGTTAAAGCTTGGAAAGGCTATAACCTAGAGGTAAGGTTTAAATGGAAGTAAATCACTGCAACTAAAATTTCAGTTTGTCTTAGAGTCTTTATGGTGTCCCAAAAATCCCTCAGTTCTTTGAATTTAATGAAATGATCTTGGATAATTAGCACTGTAGGGGCTTGACTAGAAGAAGCTAACATTATTCAAGGCCTTAAATTATTTTAACAAATATTTAAGAATAACTAAAAAATATTCAGTACCCAACATGCAGTTGAAGATAACCTGGCACACAAAAGGACAAGACATCATGACCATGAATCAATGGAAACAACAGTCAATAGAAACAGATCCATAGGTTGCTTTTGCTGGAAATCTCAGACAGTTAAAGAAAACAACAGAAGAAAACCCCCCAAAACTACATTTAACATGAAGTTACAAACAAAATTGGAAAATTTTGCCATGGAACAGAAAGTGATTAAAGTGACATCCCAAGACTCAAATCAAACTTTCTTCCATTGAGTTGATTCATAATGACCTTATATAGGGTTTCCAAGGCTGTAAATCTTAATGAAACAAAAAGTCTCCTCTTTTTCCCACAGAGTGGCTGGTGGGTTTGAATTGCCAACCTTGCACTTAGCAGTCTAGTGCTTATTCTTTCGTGCCACTAGGGCTCCTTAAAAGTAACACAGCATATTAAACAAACTAACTAAAAACAACAAACAAATAGAAATTCTAAAACTGTAAAAGAACTGAAATTTATGCACTGGATGCTTTTTAAAATAGCATATTAGATTAAAGAAAGCATAGCAACAGTGAAGTGCAAGAAAGATCAAAAGAAAATCTCCAGAATCAGATGTTCTTGTTGTTGTTGTTAAGTGCTGTTCAGTTGGTTCCACCCTTGGCAACCCCGTGTACAACAGAATGAAAACTCTGTCCGGTCCTGCACCATCCTCACACATGCTGCTACACTTGAGTCCATTGCTGCGGCCACTATGCCAATCAATCTCATTGGGTGTCTCCCTTTTTTATCACTGACCCTCCACTTTATCAAGTATGATGATGTCCTTCTCCAGGGACTGGTCCCTACTGATAATATGTCAAAGGTATGAGAGATGAAGTCTGGCTAGCTTGACTTCTAAGGAGACTTCTGGCTGTATGTCTTCTAACACCAATTTGTTTGCTCTTTTGGCAGTCCATGGTACCTTTAATATTCTGCCCCAACATTATAATTCAGATGTATCAATTCTTCAAAAGTCTTCCTTACTCATAGCCCAATTTTCACGTATACATGAGGCAATTGAAATACCATGGCTTGAGCCAAGTGCACTTTAGTCCTTAAACTGACACCTTCACTTTGAACACTTTAAAGAGGTCTTGTACAGCTGATTTGCCTAATACAATATCCCATTTGAATTCTTGACTGCTGTTTCCATGAGTGTTGATGGTGGATCCAAGCAAAATGAAGTTTTAGCTTGAATCTTTTCTCCATTTATCGTGATGTTTTTTATTTGTTGGTCCAGTTGTGAGGATTCTTGTTTTCTTTTACATTGAGGTGCAACCCATACCAAAGGCTGTAGTCTTTGATCTTCATCAGTAAGTATTTTAAGTCCTCTTTGCTTTCAGCAAGCAAGGTTGTAGCATCTGCATATCACAGGATATTAGTGAGTCTTCCTACAATCCAGATGCCAGGATTTTCTTCATAAAATCCAGCTTCTTGGATTCTTTGCTCAGGATACAGATTGAATAAGTATAGTGAAAGAATACAACCCTGGCACACACTTTTCCTGATTTTAAACCATTTAGTGCCCCTTTGTTCTGTTTGAATAACTGCCTATTGGTCTATGTACAGGTTCCTCATGAGCACAACTGAGTGTTCTGGAATACTGATTCATGATGGATGGCAGACACAAGAACACAAACCAAATTAACCCAAGTGCATTTCATGTAATTGCTTGGGAAACATTAACTAGTACCCCATTAGCTAAAATAAGTTATATATTCAGGCCCAAAGTCAAGGGGCAGAGAAATGTACTTCACTTCTAGTGGGAGAATTGTAAAGTCAGGTGACAAAGTGTGTGCATTGATAATTCTAATAAAAAGAAGTAGAATATTGGAGTCAGTAAGCGAAATCACCACATAGTGTCAATGCAACTGGCACCAGAGCTGACAGTAAGAAACCAACTGTAAGAAAGGGATGTGGGGGTGGCATCTGACCTCCTCTTACTTCACCTGTGGGAAGGGGGAGAATCATCATCATTATCAGCATCAGCACAAGGCTGATTCCTATGAGGCTGAGGTTAGATATGCCTCCACTCTTCCTTACCAATTCTGACACCAACCATCCCTCCCACAGCATTCTCTACTTCTCAGTGGGTTTGATCACGCATGAAATGGCTACACAGACCTCAGACACAATATTCATGATTATGAGGTTTATTACGGGAGTTAACAGGTTACAAATCTGGATCAGAAATGCTCAGGACATGGGTCTTTGGTCAGGATGGCCTCTCTCTGGTTCTTGGCCTCTCATCTGCATGGGATCTTGGCCTCTGACTGCTCAGGCAATGTTACAAAGTTCTCTTAGCTCTGCTGTTAAATTCTCAAAGGGCACTCTACTCCACTATAAGCTTCTGTCCCAAAGTGCTCCTTGGGTTAGCAAATCTGGCTTCCCAATTAAGTGCCTGGAAACACCCCACTCCACAAAGTGAGTCTTCCTACCTAAAGGACCTCAGATTTAAGTAAATCTCAAATCTTTCCATGGGGCAGGAAGCCTACCACTCTGGAACTCTGGCTATTGGTTCTACTGCTGCTTCTGAGGCCTTTCCTCTATGGTCACAACTTTCTGTCCACGAATCAAGGAGCTTCAAAGCATAGGGGTCTTGGAGTCTAAAGGATATACTCCACTACTGACTAGTAGAGAAACAACAGACGGCCAACCCAAACCTAATCAGCTGCCATTGAATAGATTCGGACTCATGGCAACTCCATCTGTTATAGAGCGGAACTGTTCCATAGGATTTTCCTAGATGGAATCTTTATAGAAGCAGACCACCTGGGCTCTCTTCATGCAACTTCTGGGTAGCCTCAGACTGCCAACCCTTATGCTAGTAGTTGAGCACAAGCAGGGACCTCAGTAAGTGATAGTTTTGGGTTATTGTTATTATTATCAGTGTTATTATTGGTGGAAATCATGGGAGGGGTTCAAAATAACAAGGTAAATCAAGAGCAGGTCCAACATAATGCAGCATCTGATAGTAATGTAGAATTTGAAGTGTTGAGAAAGGGATCTGGGGAGACAAATTGTGTAATTTTATCTTAGTGCCAACCTTATGGCCACCACCCATCAAAGCAAATGTACCGTATAGCAGGATTTGAGAGGGGGAGCAGTAGACTGGAGTCAGAAGTATTAAAAAGAATCCAAAACTCACTGAAATTTGAATAAGATTTATTCTGAGCAGTTATTCTTCATGAATATAGGGATACATTTTTGATTCCAGAAAAGGCAAATGACTTGAAGAGGCTAGGTACAATGGGGTTTGTAAAGAGAAGAGGAGGGAGAAATACAAGTCTAGAAAAGAAACCATTGGCTAATTTTAACATGGTTGATTGAACGCTGCCTTTCTCCCACTTTACTGAGAGCAGTTAATATCAGGTTATGTTGTTGTTGGTGGTAGTATGCCGTGGAGTTGGTTCTGACTCAGGTTCTGATTCATAGCGACTCTGTATAGGGTTTCCGAGGCTGTAAATCCTTACGGGAGCAGAATGCCTCATCTTTCTCGCATGGTATGGCTGGTAGTTTTGAACTGCTGGCCTTGAGGTTAGCAGCCTGACTCATAACCACTAGTTACCAGAGCTCCTTCTCAGGTTACTTTAGGTCTGGCTTTTAGACCCACCTGAGCTCTAATAGTGTAAAAGGAGCTCTGATAGTGTAGTGATTACGAGTCAGGCTTCTACCCTCAAGTTTGAATCTACCAGCCATTCTGTGGGAGAAGGTTGAGGCTTTCTGCTCCCATAAATATTAACAGCCTCAGAAACCCTCTGTGGGGTCACTGTGACTCAGAACCAACTCCATGACATACCATCACCACCCACCAGAAGTCAGGACATTCTTTGAGATTTAGGAGGTAATGGTTTGACAGTTATCCTTTTCTAATAGAATAGACAAATTGTAGCACTGTAGGCTCCACACTGAATTGTTAACCACAAGGTTGTTGGTTCAAACCCACCAGCCGATACTTGGAAACCCTAAACAGGACTGCTATGAGTCAGAACTGACTCAATGGCAGTTAACAACAATGAGAACAATTTCTGGCAGGCTTTTGCAGCTTGAGTTAGGCATTATATGGTTATATTTGGACCTTCTACTACGAACCACAAGGCCGGTATATAGCTCAAACCCACCAACCAAGTGGTTGGTGGGAGAAAGATGAGGTTGTCTGTTTCCTTAAAGATCTACCATCTCCGAAGCCCTATATGGGGTCCCTACGAGTCCGAACTGACTCTTTGGTAGTCCGTGGGTAAATTGTGTCTATCGCATTGTACAACCACTACCATTCATTTCCAAAGTTTGGCATCATCTTTAACGGAAACTCAGTGACCCCTGATCCATGAGTCCCTCTTCACCGTAAATTTAAATTGTCATGCTGTCGTTAAGTGCCTTGGAGTCGGTACTGACTCATAGTGACCCTGTGTAGGCAGGAGCAGGGGGTGAATTTGAACTGTCAATGTAACCAAAGACCTGAAACCACTTAACTGTCTTAATCTGAAAATAAAATTGGCTGCTATTGTGAAAGGGACCTAGTTGTCTTGCAAAAGTAGATTCCTCAGCCCTCCGCTGTGGTTCTGGAGGGGATGCCTTCACATTCTAAGTTTGATTCTAGACACGTGACATCATAATGAAATGCCCAGTTTTGAAGTCTGCTTCTGTCAGGTTAGAGAATCTTCTTTTCATCAGTGGTTCCCAATTGAGGAGTCTGGGCTTTGTTCTGTCACATAGAGATTCTCACTCTTCCACTTCCTGCCTTTGTCCCTTCCACCTGGCAGTTGGATTCTAATGTGCTAAACATAGAGCCCCCACCATGGCGAAGGGCAGAATAGTGGAAAGTGGCAGAGATCAAAACATTTACTAGGGGGAATAAAACCAAAACACACACACACACAAAACCCCATTCAAAACACTCAAACACAAGTGACAGGTCTCAGCTTAGACACATTTCAAATTAACAATGTTGAGTGAACAATAAAAGACATAATGACATGTCTGCTTAGGTATTATTTTTATAACGTTCAAAGTGCTAAACAACACTGCATGTTGTTTAGTGATACAAACCTATGTCAGATAAACACCAAATTTCTGAGAGTAGTTTCTTCAAAGTGGTATCGACATGTTTGCTATTGGGACTGGGTGTATATGGAACTTCAATTGCACTACAGATTACATTTTATTTTCCAAGGAATGGAGTGCTAGGTATACAGTGCATTATTCACTATCTATATTTGTGGTTGCTAATACTTAATTTAAAAAGCAGCCATTAGAGATACAAAGAAAGTCCCTGGGTGATACAAATGGTTAATATGCCTGAGTGCTAACCAAAAGTCTACCCAAAGGCATGTTAGAAAAAGGCTAGGAGATGTACTTTAGAAAAACCAATCACTGAGACCTCTGTGGGGAGAAGGGGAAGGCTCTACAGCATACGTTCTACTCTGATGCCATGACTGGAATTGACTTGGTGGCAAATGGTTTAAACACATTACACACATATGCACACATATAGTTGTTCTTATTGTGGTTGTGTGGTGTTGAATTGATTCTGACTCATACAACCTAACATGATAGACCAGAACTGCTCCATAGGATTTTCAAGGCTGTAAACCTTTATGTGAGCAGAAAGCCTCATCTTTCTCCCATGGAGCGACAAGTACATTCGAACCACTGATCTTGCAGTTAGCAGCCTGGCTTGTGATCCACTATGCTACGAGCTCTGGTAGCATAGTGGTTACGAATCGGGCTGCGAACTGCAAGGTCAGCAGTTCGAAACTACTAGCTGTTCCGTGGGAGAAAGATGAGGCGTTCTGCTCCCATAAAGGTTTACAGCCTCGGAAACCCTGTACAGGGTCGCTATGAGTTGGAACCGACTCCACGGCACGTAACAACAACAACAAACCTTTATGGGGGTAGATTGCCAGGTGCTTTCTCCTGTGGAGCTGTTGGGTGAGTTTAAACTGCTGACCTTTTGATTAGCAGCGGAGTGCTTTAACCACTGGACCACTTCTTATACACACAGTATTACCCCGGTATTGTGTGTAAAATCATATTTGTGCTTGTTGAGCAGAAAAGGTGGGGCAATATTAGATTAAATCATATGAAATTGTAGTTTAGGCAAGTTAAAAATCACAGATTATCAGCAGTCTCATATGTTTAACCTAATACATCAAATTAGTAATAATTGTTATTGTTGTGAGTAGAACTATGGGTGATTTTGTTTTCTTTCCTTTTTTATTCTTTACTGTCTTATAGACATTTCTACCATAAATGTATTATATTTCTCAATCAGACAAATCTCAAT
>NW_006408565.1:20009106-20010338 GCF_000296735.1 Chrysochloris asiatica | reverse complement strand
TATTATTCTGTTCACCTTAGGGAAGAAAATTGATCTGTTGAGCCCTAATGTGGGATATGCAGGACCTGTGTTCTAGTTGCTGCTTTGCTACTAACCAGCTAATGTGAGTTATAACCAGTTGCTACTGAATCAACTCATGGTGACCCCATGTCTGTTCTCCATGATGTTTTCACTGGTTGCTTTTTCAGAAGGAGATCGCCAAGCCTTTCTTCAGAGATACTTCTGGGTGGACTTCAAAACTTCAACATTTTAGTTAGCAGCTGAGCATGTTAAGTGTTTACACCACTCCACTGCTACAAAGAACAGAAAATTACAAAAGCCAGCTCAAGAAGACAAAGTCAAGTATTATAATGAAATGTGCAAAGAGCTGGATTTAGAAAACCCAAAGGGAAGAACACATTCAGCATGTCTCAAGCTGAAAGAACTGAAGAAAAAATTCAATCCTCTATTGGCAATATTGAAGGATTGATTCTATGGGGGAAAATATTGAGTGATGCAGAAAGTATCAAAAGAAGATGGAAGGTATAAACAGAGTCATGGTAACAAAAAGAAATGTTCAATGTTCAATCATTGTAACAGATAGCATTTAATTAAGAACCGATGCCACTAAAGGAAGAAGTCCAAGCAGCACTGAAGGCATTGGCGAGGACAAAGGCTCCAGGAATGGACAGAATATAAATTGAAACCTTTCAGCAAACTGATGCATCATCTATGCCAAGAAATTTGAAAGACAGCTATGTAGCCAACCAATAGAAAGAGATCCATATTTGTGTCCATTCCAAAGAGAGGTGATCCAACAGAATACAGAGATCATGGAACAGAATCATTAATATTGCATGCAAGTAAAATTTTCTCAAGATATTAAAAACAGCTGCAACAGTACATGGACAAAGAACTGCCAGAAATTCAAGTCGGATTCAAAAGAGGATGGGGAATGGGGGATATCATTGTTAATGGCTGATGGATCGTGGCTGAAAGCAGAGAATACCAGAAAGATGTTTATTTTGCTTTATTGACTATGCAATGGTTTTTAACTGTCTGGATCATGACAAACTATGGATAACATTGCAAAGAATGGGTATTCCGGAACACTTAATTGTGCTCATGAGGAACCTGTACATAGACCAAGAGGCAGTCCTTTGAACAGAACAAGGGGATACTGAATGGTTTAAAATCAGGAAAGGTGTGCACCAGGGTTGTATTCTTTCATCATACTTATTCAGTCTGTATGC
>NW_006408565.1:20003455-20008701 GCF_000296735.1 Chrysochloris asiatica | reverse complement strand
TAACTCCAGGTCTTAGCACATTTCATTATAATACTTGACTTTGTCTTCTTGAGCTGACTTTTGAAATTTTCTGTTCGTCTCTTTAACTTCCTCATTTCTTCTATTTCTTTAGTATCTCTACATTGGAAAGCAAGTTTAAGAGTCTCTTCTGACATTCAATTTGGTCTTTTACTTCTGTCTTGTCTTTTTTATTACCTTTTGTTCCTTAGAAGCCAGGATGTCAAGACTTCATCTCTCATACTTTGGACATGCTATCAGCAGAGACCAGTGCCTGGAGAAGGAGAGCATGCTTGGTAAATTGGAAGGTCAGAGAAAAAGAGGAAGACCCCCAAGATGGATTGACTCAGTGGCAGTAGCAACAGGCTCAAACATAGAATTGTGAGAATGGTGCAGGACCAGGCGGTGTTTCATTTTTGTGTGCATAGGATTGCTGAGTGGGAGCCTACTGGACAGCACCTAACAACAACAACAACAACAACAACAACAACAACAACAACAACAACAACAAAGTTACCTATGGAAGTGCTGTGGCTCTGTAGGATAAGCACTGGACTGCTAACCACAAGCTTGGCAGTTCAGACCCACCAGCTTCTCTCCCGGAGAATGATGAGGCTTTCTGCTTCTATAAAGATTTACAGCCTCAGAAATTCTATATAGGAACGGACTCAATGGCACTTGACGACAACATCATTACCTATGCCTCTAACTTACCTCCTCTGGGCCTCATTTTTCTCATCTCTAACATAGCAGAGTTGGGCCCAGATAATTTCTAATGTCTTTTCCTGCTCTACAAGCCTCTGATTTCTTTAGACTTGATAGTTGAGTTGGCAGCACTTTATTTCCAAAGCATAGAGTATGTCTTTCTACTGCCCCCTTGTGTATCTCACGGGACAGGACTCTATGCCCTTCACCTGCCAGGTTAGTTCGTCTGTTGGGCAGGGCAGAGACCTGGTCATAGATACTGATGGTGTAGTCATAGATAATTAGTTTATACAGGGTAATGGTGAAAATGGACACTGAGCAATTGAGATCTTTGGCACAGAGACACCAAACAAAGAAATTGCCATGGAGTTGTAAAGATAAACCTGAAGCGCAAGGATTAGCCAGGTCGTTTCGTGAGCATGAGCATCTAGTCCAGGGATAGGTGCCCCATAGCTTTATCTCACTACCATCCATTGCTGTCAAGTTGATTCTGACTCTTAGTGGCTCTATAGGACTGGGTAGACCTGCCCCACAGAGTTTCCAAGGTTGTCAATGTTGACAAAAGTAGACCGTTGCATCTTTCTTCAAAGGAGTAGCTGGTGGGTCCAAAACACTGACCTTTTGGTTAGAAGCCAAGCACTTAACCACTGCACCACCAGGGCTCTTTCACCATCAAGGGTCACTCATAAAAGGGGGGAAAAAATCTTAGGATGTCTTATTCTCCTGAGAGTAATATAAAATGCTCAACTTCATTGCTGGGAAAAAAGTAACAATGGAGGATATGAAATTATCCATATTACATATGTAAATAACTTAATGTATGTAATATCCTTCCATTTCATAGCCACGGAGGGGACAGTGGAGAGAATGGCTGTGGTGAGGTAGGAAGTTGTATGTCCACTATAGACTGGTTACTTTGTTGTTGATGTTAATTGACACTGAGTCACTTCTGACTCACAGAGACTTAATACGTTACAGAGTAGAACTCCTCCTTCTCTTGGCTTTCTTTTTTTTTTTTTTTAAACTTTTTATTGTGAATTAAGTGAAGGTTTACAGAGAAGGTAATCAGTTTTACACTCAACAAATCATACATACATTTTGTTTCATCTCAATAATTGCTCTTGGCTATACTCATAATTTATGACAGCAGATCACTAAACCTATCTTCTGCGGTACCTTTGGGTGGATTTGAACCAACAAACTCACCATTTGTGTCACCAAGGAGCATACAACTTTGCTAGGGACATTCTATCAATACCTGAGAACAATTCCAGGAGAAGCCATGGCTGTTTTCATTTTCTGGGAAATGGGGGCTCAGAAAGATCACACAAAATACTTTGGCTACACAACTTGTAAGCAGCAGGAATGGAATTTGGACTCAATTAAATCAAATCACTCTAAATACTTCTTTCTTTTTAGTCTTCCATATGCTAAGGGGGTAAGACAAAAGGGATGGCAAATTCTAGATAAAAAGGACAAAGTGGGAAAGTGTGACAGACAGAGACACACAGAATGTGACTAACCACCACAATGAGCAAGAGCTGCAACAGAAAGAAAAGGAATGACAAATCTACATGTGCACTCACGCACGTACACACAAAATCACACGCACATGTGCATGAAACAATAACAGCAACAACCAATGCAGAAGTGTAGTATGGCAGAGAACGAGAGAGGAAAAGGCTTTTGTTGAAAAACATTTTTCCTTGCGACCAAATAGGAGACTATCATGGAAGATAGTCAACCTGTGTTGTCTTTTTGCAACAATATTAGTTACAAAGGAGACAAAATGAAAGACTTGGCTTTGTACCAAAGACTTCCTGCCATCAACTTGTACTTCTTGGAGACTCTGCCAGTCACCTACCTGAACAAACACCCACTGTGTCAAGTTGACATGAGTGAATCTGGATGGGCAGTGGGAGAGGGTAAGGTGATGCTCTTTGTTCTAACTGGTTATTTGTTGTCTACATATGCCATTTTTGGCCATTCAATGGAGTGAAATATAATTAATTCAAATTCTAGTAGTACGTTATCTGTTACAATTGGGCATTGATCTGAGTCGATACTTCATTTTGCTTAAAAAACACTGTCCTCATAAGGTCTCAAGGAAAATTAAATTAACAATAAATCTAAAATTGATATGGTGAGAGAAGCAAGAGAGCAAGAAATCAAGGAGTCTTAAAGACTTTACAACTATCCATTTCTAAGGGAAAATCAATATGCTTATTACAGATTTGTTTTAGTGAGTAGAGTAGGTACCCTAAGGAACTCTATAGGGCTTCAATTAGAAAGAAAGATTTTGTTTATTTGAGGAAAAGTTTTAAATTAATTTCAAGTATTACATAATATTACATCGTGTTTTTTTTTTTTTAAATAAAAGTTTTATTGTGAATTATGTGATCGTTTACATGGGAGAACATTAATTTTACATTCATCCTATCGTATATCGTTTCATTGCCACAGTTATAATCCCCTCCATGCATCATCAACCAACCAAAGGGTATACCCTGGAAGCCTGCCGCTACCCCCGCCCCCCACCCCGGCATCAATACACAGCCCCTCTCCCTCTCTGGATCTCAAGTCCCCAGCTGCTCCATCTCTCTACGTCATCGTCTCTGCCTCCATCTCAGGCATAACTGTTTCTCTGGGTAGGGTCCCGCTCTCCGCTCTTCTCCATTGATGGTCCCAGGGACCTCCGCTCATAGACTGAAAAGTTAATCACTCCCTTCCTTGCTATAAAATGTCTACCTTTGCATTTCCAACCCTCACAATCAGTCCTGATAACAATTATTCACTATTGTATCACAAGAGACCTATCTGCATTTCATTTCATCAGCCCTGCCTAGACAGATTGGATACTACTTACATCTTGTTTTTGTTGTTAAGTGCCATTGAGTCCTTTGATTCAATGTTCTATGTATGTGAGATGAAGTCTGGCCATCCTTGCTTCTAAGATTCTGACTCATAATGACTTTCTATAGGGTTTTTGAGGAGCTGCCGTGGATTTGAACTGCTGACCTTGGAGTTAGGATCGAAACGCTCATCCTACAGTGCCATACCAGGACATCTAAAATATGTATGAAATAAAAATAAGGTCACTTTCTCTTTCCTCCCTCTCCACTGTTTTCAATTGGCTTTATCTTTCAAGATTATTTTACAGATATTTAAAATCACATACTGTTGTTGCGAGGTGCCATTGAGTCAGTTCCAACTCATAGCAGCCAACTCATGTATAACAGAACAAAACACTGCCCAGTCCTGTGCCACCCTATGTGTTAGCCCATTGTTGTAGCCACTATGTTAGTCCATCTCATTGAGAGCTTCTTCTTTTTCACTGACCCTCCACTTTACCAAGCATGACACCCCTCTCCAGGGACTGGTCCCTCCTGACAATATGTTCAAAGTAACTGAGATGAAGTCTTGCTTCTACAGAGTACTCTGGTTGTACTAATTCCAAGATAAATTTCTTTGTTCTTCTGGCAACCAACAGTATATTCAATATTTTTCACCAACATCATAGTTCAAATGCATCAGTTCTGGTTTGGACTGTTGCTTCCATGGATGTTGATTGTGGATTCAAGTAAAATGAAATCCTTAACAACTTTCTTTTTCTCCATTTTTCATGATGTGGCTTATTGGCCCAGTTGTGAGGATTTTTGTTGTTATTTACGTTGAGGTATAATCCATACTGAAAGCTGTATGTAGTCTTTGATCTTCATCAGTAAATACTTCAAGTCCTCGTAGCTTTTAGCAAGTAAAACTATCTCATTTATATATCATAGGTTGTTAGTGATTCTTCCACCAATCCTGATGCTGCATTCTTTTTCATATAGTCCAGCTTCTCAGATTATTTGCTGAGCATACAGATTGACTAAGAATGACGGTCAATGAGACCATATTTTCTAACTGCTGATCCTTCTTTGTTTCCAACTTTTACATTCCAATCAGCAATAATTGTCAATGCATCTTAATTGCATGTTTAATCAATTTTAGACTGTAGAAGTTGGTAAAAGTCTTCAATTTCTTCATGATTGTCTTTTGTGGTTGGTACATACATTTGAATAATGGCCATATGACTAGTTTTCCTTGTAGACATGTTGTGATAGTTAAGGTTTTATATCAACTTGTCTGGGCCAAGATTCCCAGTGGTTTGGTAGTTGAAATGTGGTTATCCCCATGGTGAGATCTAATGCATTGTAGTTAAAGTTATGACGATTGACTAAGGACAGTGTAGTTAACTCTATGATGATTGGCTATGAACAGGCATAGTTAACTTGGTGATGATTGGCTATGAGCAGCCAATCAATTGAGAGGATGTTTCCTTGGGGGTCTGGCTTGCTTCCAGTATAATGGACACTCAGGCAAAGTTTGCTTGCTTTCTGCTGGATCTGGATCTTACAACTGGCTCGTTCCCTAACCTCTGGTTCTTTGGACTTGAGCCAGTGACCTGCTCTATTATCGGCCTGCCTGCCAGACCTGTCTGCCCGCCTGCTGAAACTACCTGCCAATCTCGGTTCATCTGACCCAGATTTGGGACTCTCCCA
>NW_006408565.1:19997238-20003346 GCF_000296735.1 Chrysochloris asiatica | reverse complement strand
ATACATAAATAAGTTTCACTGGTTTTGCTTCTGTAGAGAATGCAGCCTAAGACACATATGGTCACTCACCCTATCACTGACAGTGCTGTACGCCAGGATAGATACTGAAATGATTTTGTTTCGATGATGCATGTGGTTACTTTCGTTTCAATTTGTCATTCCTGGCACAGCAGGCCATATGATTGTTCTATTCAAAATGGCCAATGCCAGTCCATTTCAGCTCACTAATGCCTAGGCTATCAATCTGTGTGTGCTCCATTTCATTTTGACAATTTCCAATTTCTCCAGATTCATGCTTCCTCATCTTTGCTTACTTCATTCTCCTTCTAGTTCATTCTTTTAAGTTGTTACATTTTCCTATGCCATTGAGTCAATTCTGACTCCTGGTGGCCCTGTGTGTGTTGACCCCACGTGTGCCACAGCAGAGCTGTGCTTCATAGAGTTTTCTGAA
Source organism: Chrysochloris asiatica (assembly GCF_000296735.1). Lineage (NCBI taxonomy): Eukaryota > Metazoa > Chordata > Mammalia > Afrosoricida > Chrysochloridae > Chrysochloris > Chrysochloris asiatica. The sequence continues at coordinate 20,002,895 of NW_006408565.1, read as the reverse complement.
ATAGATTCTGGGGCCTTTCTTCTGAGGTGTCTTTGGTGGACTGGAACACCACCTTTCAGAGCGGATGGCATTAACCACTTATACCATCCAGGGACAAAACTGTTGCAGAGGAACTTAAGGCTATTCCATAAACTGGAGACCCTATACAGGGGTCGCTATGAGTCACAACTGACTCAAAGACACTTAACAACAACAATTTCATAAGTTAAGAAGCTGTTGTCCTATAGATCATTTCTAAATTTTTGCTTTCATAAACCGCGATGCCTTATGCATTCTTGGACATGCACAAGATAATGAGATATGACATTTTTAGGCCATCAGGTAAGTTAGCTTCAAATTGCACTTCAAAGTTACTACAAGAGTTTATCTCCTAAGATGTGAGAGTTCTCATTTCTTAAAAGCCCTAAAGCTGCAGTTCTTCACTAAAATTGCACAATTCATTTTTTTCCCCCTAATTTGTACTAAATGGGACTTGATGAGACTTGATAGTTCTTTTCATTAACTCTGGCGAGGCTGGCAGAGCATGAATTCCCGTTGATCTTTGGTGCTGTTATTAAGTGCTGTGCAGTTGGTTCTGAAAGGAGCTCTGGTAGTGTAGTGGTTACGAATTGGGCTATGAACTGCAAGGTCAGCAGTTCAAAACTACCAGCTGTTCCGCAGGAGAAAGATGAGGCTTTCTGCTCCTGTAAAGATTTATAGCTTCGGAAACCCTGTACAGGGTCGCGGAACCGACTCCATGGCACGTAACAACAACAACAGTTAGTTTTGACTCATAACGACCCTGTATAGGGCTTCTGAGGAGCAGCTGGTGGGTTTGAACCATGCTGACCTTTCAGTTAGTAGTCTAGTGCCTACCCTACAGTGCCACCAGGACTCCCTTTGACCTTTGGATATAATTTATAAACAGAGTTGATTTGCATTCAAAGAGAGACACTGACTAACACTGACCTCTGCTGAGAGGAAAGAAATGAACTCATTCAAAATTCTATGCATTTGACCCGGTTCAGGATTTATGAAAAGAAAGAAAGATTTTTGACATGAAGGACAAGTTTTTCCATTTCTGCCAATATTTGTGTTCTGAATCTCCACATGATCTGTAGTAACAAACCCACACCAGGGTTTATAGTAAGCACCATTCAGGCTGTCATTAGTTATCACCATTACTATTGTCTTCCACCACTCATCAGTTTGTCATACTGTTGTGGCTTGTGTGTTGCTATGCAGCATGGTAGACAGACTTCAGTGGAGCTTCCAGACTGAGACAGACTGGGAAGAAAGGGCTGGACATTTGACCAATGAAAATTTATGGGTCACAGCAGAACACTGTCCAAGTCACTTGCTTTGGACACATCAGCAGGAGGGAACAATCACTAAAGGAAGAAATTATGTTGGGTGAAGCAGAGGGACGAGGGTGTGGGGAACCCTACAAAAGGTGGATTAGCGTAAACAGTGAACTGGAACATGCTGGAAAACTTGACACAGGACTAGGCAACATTTAGCTCTAAGCTGGGGCTGATTCAATGGCAGCTAACAATAATACATTTGGTCTTTATTGCTACAATTCCAATTTCACAGATGAGGAAAAGGAGGGTTGGGAGGTTAAGCAACTAATCCAAGATGATAGAGTAAGTCAATGACAGAGCTGGACCCGAACCTATGTCTCTGCAGTTCTGTCCAGGGCTTTTCCATTGCCAGTGCTGCCTCTCACTTTTACCAAAGACAAGCTAAGGGGTTAGAGAAGGCCTGGGAATGTTTGTGGGGAAAGACAGGGCAAACACAGTTCATGCTCTTTCTTCCCGAGAAAAAAGGAAGGCTTTGTAGGGAAGGAATTTCAGGGTTTGTGAAACATGTGAAACATTTCTTGCCAGTTCAATCCAGTTTTGTTTCATAAACTTTTACTCATCATGTGATACCATTCTTTTTCTCTCCACTGCAGCCCCAGCCATCCCCATCCCTGGTTTTGGACAGTAGTCCCCTAGTTATAACCTCCTTTCCACAGTTCTCACTACCATGCTGTTGTTCTTGTTAGGTGCCATCCAGCAGGGATCCTATGTCCAGCAGAATTAAACACTGGTCCTGCGTCTTCCTTACAGTTGTTATTCTGTTTGAGTTCATTGTTGAAACCACTGTGTCAATCCATCTCATTCAGGGTTGCTTTTTTTCGCTGACCCTCTACCATATCCAAAGTCATATAAGGGGACTTCAAAAGGTCCTAGAAAATGGGATGAAAACATAATAGAAAATTTCCACTGACTTTTTGAAATCCTTGCTTGGATTTTTTAAAAAAACAACAACCCTTTTTCAATAACTCTCCATGACTGTAAGGACTTGGCCTAAACCCCTTATCACTACGTACAAGAACGATCCTGCCAGGTCTGGGTTCTGGTCAAGCCCTGTTCAGAGTGAGCTTCTTTCAGTTCCTGAAAACCAAGCGTCCAATATTGGATAAACAATCTCCTTTGCTCGGAACCTTCTTAGTCTGGCAAGGCCTATTATTGCTGTTGTTAGTTACAACCAAGTTGGCTCTGACTCATGGTGACCCCAAGTACAACAGAAGGAAAGGTTGCCTAGTCCTACTCTATCTTCATGATCATTGGTATGCTGAAGTCCACTCATGCAGCCACTGTATATTGCAACCAAGAGGGCTCATCTTTAAGCACTATATTGGACAGTATACTATTGTGAGCCATAAGGTTTTCATTGGTTAATTTCAGAACTAGATTGCCAGGTCTTTCTTCCTAGTCTGTCTCAGCTTGGAAACTCTGCTGAAATCTCTCCATAGGGGAATCTACTGATATTTGAAATATCAGCTTTCAGTATAGCACCATAGCAACATGCAAATCACCATAGTAGGACAAACTGATAGGTTGTTCTTGTAGTTGTGAAGTGCCGTCGAGTTGGTTCCGACCCAGAGCAACCCTGTATAGGGTTTCCGAGGAGCAGCTGGCGAACTTGAACTGCTGACCTTGCAGTTTAAATGACTTTGCAGTCTGGCGCATTAACCCACAGCGCCACACTAGGTGGGTGGTGGCAAATCTTACTCTTGCTTTGAGCTTCAGCTTAGAGCTCTTACTGGAAACCTCTTTGCGTTCTCCACTCCACTTTTCCGTGTGTTCTCACAGTGTACTGTACCACCTCCTCCACAGTATTTGTCATACAGAATTGGGATGGCTGTGTCCTTACCTGAATCCTCCCACTAGAACTTGGGCTCCCTGTTTCTCTTAGAGAAATCGACCTGACCCTGTTTCTCTTAGAGAATTTGTCTGTAATACTGACAGGTCTAGTGTCACGCCTGTCAACAAGCACAGGGTCTACATATTGGCCACAGAGATGATCGCTGAAATTGAGGAAGTATTGGCAGTTTGTAGGGTGAGCAGTTAAAACTATAAGGGTGGAAGCTAGTGATGCAAATGGTTAATGGGCTTGGCTGCTAACCACAAGGTTGGAGGTTTGAGTTCACCCAGAGACACCTCAGAAGAAAGACCTGGTGATCCACTTCTGAAAAATCAATTACTGAAAACCCTCTGAAGCCATTCCTACTCTGACACACATGGTGTCACTGTGAGTCGGCATGGACTTGATGACAATTTCTACTGGTGAGGGTTGGCATCATTAGAAACATTGCCTATGATGGTGAAAGAGATGTGTTAGCCAAGAGGAGAGGAACACAGTGGTATCACCATGGGGAGAGAGAAGGTTTAGGAAGAGCCAGAATGAGGGAGAAGAGGGAGCGTTGTAGGTGAGAGGGGACTACGAATGGAGTTAGATTCCAGAGGAGATGATCAACTATCCCGGTTTGTCTGTAGCTGCCTCAGTTTTAAACATGAAGTCTGGTACACATGGAAAAACCCTCAGTGCTAGACACAATTGGGTTGGTGAGCTGGGAAGGAACCCTAATGGCCAGTTGGAGAAACTACGTGGGGATCTGCTCCCATAACGACTGCAACCTAGAAAATGCTTTGGGGGTAGTTCGACTCTATCACATCAGGTTTCTGTGAGTTGAAATCGACCTGACCGACTTGAACAATGAAGGTGTAGGCAGTCTTGGATAGAAGTTCTACCACTCCTTTGAGTTAGGAGAGAAGGCAGAGAGTTGGAGAAGGTAAGGATTAAATAAACAAAGTATATGGGTGTTGGAGTCAGGACACAGTACTGTGTGATCTTCTTGAAATTATTTACCCACTCAGATTCAGTTTCCTATAATTGAAGGATAATTAAGTAAGAAGTGTGCTGAGCAAATAATCTGAGACTCTGGACTACATGAAGATGAATACAGCATCAGGATTGGAGTAACACTCATTAACAACCTGCATTATACAGATAACACAATCTTGCTTGCTGAAAGTGCTTTTGCACTTGCTAATGAAGACCAAACACTACAGGCTTCAGTATGGATTGCATGTCAATGCAAAGAAAACAAGAATCCTCACAATTGGATCAATAAAGAACATCATTATAAATGGTAAAAAAGAATGAAGTTATTAAAGACTTCATTTTGCTTGAATCCACAATCAACACTCATGGAAGCAATACTCAAGAAGTCAAACAATGGATTACAGTAGGCAAATCTGCTACAAAGACCACTTTAAAGTTTTAAATAGGAATGATATCAGTTTGAAGACTAAGGTGTGCCTTACTAAGGTATTTTTAATGGCTCATATGCATGTGAAAGTTGGACAATTATTAAGGAAGACCAAAGAAGAATGGATGCATTTGAGTTATGGTGTTGCAGAAGAATACTGAATGTACCATGTACTGTCAGAAGAACAAACAAATTCTGTCCTGGAAGAAATGTAGCCGGAATGCTCCTTAGAAGTAAGAATGGTGAGACTTAGTCTCTTGTTCTTTGGTCATATTATCAGAAGGATCTAGTTCCTGGAGAAGGATATTGTTTTTTGGAAAAGTGAAGGGGCATTGAAAAAGAGTTTGAAAACTCCCACTGAGATGGATTGGCACAATGGCAGCAGCAATGGGCTCAAAGATAACAATTGTGAGGATGGCACAGGACTGGGCAGTATTTCATTCTGTTGTATATAGGGTCGCTTAGTCAGAATTGACTCACAACACATAACAATTATGAAGTTGGTGAAGAAAATGAAGAAGAAAGGACAAATTTGTCTCAGAAGAAGTCATACAGCAGCTAGAATGTTCCTTAAAAGCACGCATGGTAAGACTTTATCTCACATACTTTGAACATTTGTTGTTGTTGTTGTTAGGTGCCATCGAGTCGGTTCCGACTCATAGTGACCTTATGCACAGCAGAACAAAACACTGCCCGATCCTGGGCCAACCTTACTACTGTTGCCACACTTGAGTTTGTCGATGCTGCCACTTGGCTAATCCATCTCGTTGGGGGTCTTCCTCTTTTCCTCTGACCCTCCACCTTACCAAACATATCCTTCTCCAGCGACTGCTCCCTCCTGACAATATATCCAAAGTATGAGAGATGAAGTTTGGCCATCTTGGCCTCCAAGGAGCACTCTGGCTGTAATTCTTCTAAAACGGATCTATTGGTTCTTTTGGCAGCCCACGGCACTTTCAATATTCTCCTCCAACACCATTAACTCAAAAGCATCACTTCTTCTGTGGTCTTCCTTATTCACTGTCCAGCTTTCGCATGCATATGAGGTTATTGAAAATCCCATGGCTTGGATCAG
>NW_006408565.1:19996121-19996773 GCF_000296735.1 Chrysochloris asiatica | reverse complement strand
CAGTATTTTAAATACCAGCAGGGTCACCCATGGTGGACAGGTTTCAGATGAGCTTCCAGACAAAGACAGACTAGGATGAAGGAGAGACGAACTCCTTCTGAATGTTTAGTCACTGAAAATCTTATGAACAGCAGAGAAACACTTTGAACATTAGGAGGGCCCAATCCCTGGAGAAAGACATTATGCTTGGTAAAGTGGAGGGGTCAGTGAGAAAGAAGACCTCAACGAGATGGCCTGACACAGTGGCTGCAATAGTCTTAAATATAGCAAGGATTGTGAGCATGCTGTATTGGACAGTGTAGTGTTCTGTTGCACATAGGGTTGCTATGAGTCAAAACCAACTCAATGGCACGTACCAACAAAAGTAAGATGTTAAGTGCTGTCGAGTCGGTTCCGACCCAGAGGGACCCTGTACAGGGTTTCCGAGGCTGTAAATCTTTACGGGAGCAGAAAGCCTCATCTTTTTCCCGCGGAGCAGCTGGTAGTTTCAAACTGCTGAACTTGCGGTTCACAGGCCAATATGTAACCACTACGTTAACAGGAGCTCTGGTAGCGTAGTGGTTACGAATCGGGCTGCGAACCTTAAGGTCAGTGGTTCGAAACTACCAGCTGCTCCGCGGGAGAAAGATGAGGCAGGCTTTCTGCTCCCGTA
>NW_006408565.1:19993581-19995832 GCF_000296735.1 Chrysochloris asiatica | reverse complement strand
CTCACCGGCTCCTCATTTAAAGTACCACCCACCACGAGAGGGAACTGTAGAATAAACAAGGACAGCAATAGCTCTATCTCAGGACCGCTCTCTACGGCGCCTCGCTCCCAGCCCCATGCGGGAGTGGGCGGGGCGTCCAGCGTGACCTGATGTCAGGGGCCAGCGCAGGCGCAGTACAGGAGTTGCGGGGCTCCGTAGTCCGTGGCGTTGCGCTTCTTTGGCACCTGAAGTGGTCGCCGGCAGGGTCCTTCGGCTCTCGCTCCTGCAGCCGCGGGGCCATGTCCCGAAAGCAGGTGGCGAAGAGTCGGCCGGGCAGCGGCAGCCGGAAAGCAGAGGCTGAGCGCAAGCGGGACGAGCGAGCGGCTCGGCGGGCCCTGGCCAAGGAGCGGCGGAACCGGCCTGAACCCAGCGGCGGCGGCAGCTGCGAGGAGGAGTTTCTCAGCTTTGCCAACCAGCTGCAGGCCTTGGGGCTGAAGTTGCGGGAGGTGCCGGGGGACGGGTGAGGCGGGCCCGGGAGCGCGGGAGGCGGCGCCGGGGGACGCGCGGGGCATGGCGACCGTCGCCCGCTCTCGTCGAGCCATTCATTCAGGCGGTTCGGAACGTCAGGCTCGCGCCAGCCAGCCAGCGCGATTCCCAGGGCCGGGGGTCTAGCGGCGAGCGAGGCCCTTCCCCTCAGATGCTCACAGTACCCCCAAACTGTGCCAGTCGTGGGTACAGTGTGAACGTGTGTGCTGAGAGCCAGTATGGGGCAGGTTTGAGTTTGATGGTCAGAGAAAGATGACTTTTAAGCAGAGATCAGCCATTCAAAGAGCGGCAGTGCCCAGGACCAGATGAAAAGTAGAAAGGCAGGGGCGGAAGCCCCTTGGTAGATTGCCTCGCCTTCCTGTGCCCGTGCTGTTGGGCGCTGACCCTTTTACTTTTGGGAAATCAGGTCTGCGAGGGCTTGTTTACTGCGCCTAAGACAACTTGAGAATCTGTACTTGCGCACAGTGAGCCAGAGTGCTCCCCAGGCTCGCTTTGGGCTTACTTACCGGTGGACTCTTAGCGGGATGGGTACATAAATTGGGGTGGGAAAAGTGAGACTGGGAGCAGGAACGATGGCTTGCTTCAGGAAGAAAGTGATAACCCCGGAGGATGGCGAGAAGATTGGAGAAGTTTAGGGAGGAGGGGAGGAGAACACCCGCATCCCCAAACGCAGGGGCAGGTTTTTCACTCTGCAAGAGGGAGATCCTTATGACAGCCTGGTGGGCGTGTCTCCTCCCTTAGTTTGACGGCTCTGGCTCAGATTGGACAGAGGGAAGAATAAATTGAAGACCATAAGCTGGGAAGGCGTTTTCTTGATTTCCTATCACTTTGCGGTTTATGAATCCAGACTGTTGGTGAACTGGCCCGGATTTACCTTTCCCCTCTCTTGTTTCCTGCCCAGTGCTCCAGGCAAATTAGATTTGTCTTTGTCCACCAAAGTTAACCACCTCGCCTGCCTTGCTGTTGTGCTTTAAGTGTGATTAGAGCTTGATTGCATTTTACCAGCACCTAGCACAGTGGCAGGCCCGCGGAAGGCATTCAGTACATTTTCATTGAGTAGATGAATGAGAAAAAGATAGACGGAGACCAGCGCAGAGCCTCTGAAAGGGACATTTTCTTAGGATCATGATAGTTTAAGGTTTGTTTTGCTCAGACTTGTTGAAAGTACTTACTTGGTTTTGTCAGATATTCAGTTCATTAATGATTTAGGGCCTTACTAATTCTCATCAAACTGACAAGCACAAAACACTGCTGTGGACACCCAGATACCAGTTTGTTGTTGTTAAGTGTCGTCAGTAGATTCCCACTCCGAGCATCCCTGTTTCTAAGAAGCAGCTGATGAGTTTGAACTGTAGTCTACTGCATTAACCTGCAGCGCCACACCAGGACTCCACAATGGGTTTGTTGTTGTTAAGTGCCACTGAGTCCGTTGGTTCCGACCCACAGCGACTTGTATAATGTTTCTGGTGAGCTTGAATTGCTGACCTTGTGGTTCAAACAACTTTGCAGTTTAGTGCATGAACCCATAGTGCCACACGGGTGTGCTCTTCCTTGAAAATCATTGATTGTGTCCTCTCTGCTGAGTATGGCATTCCTAGTATCAGGGTGATTAGGAAACTGAACTCCTCAGTAGGAGGTTACTAAGGAGAAGAAATCGGTCCAGGGAATTGTAGTCTTGACCTTTCATAAGGCAGGGGAAACTGGGCACTACTTCTCTGCCTCCCCT
>NW_006408565.1:19988213-19993471 GCF_000296735.1 Chrysochloris asiatica | reverse complement strand
TCCCATCCCCAAGAGAGTATGCTTCAGTTAATTCGGCAAACATTGGTTGAGCCAAGGTGCTGAGGATACTTTGACTAAGATCCTTAGGAGTTCACATCCTTGTAAAGGAAAATCTCACATAACAATAGGTTTCACACTTTTTGACCTCAGGAACTCTTTGTTGTTGCTGTTTGTACGTTTGGAGTCAGTTCTGACTCATGTTTAAGGTTTTCAAGGCGCGACTGGCTAGTGAGTTTGAACTGCTGACCTTGCTGTTCAAACCAACCTTGTGGTCCAGCTCTTATCCTGCAGCACCACACCAGGATCCCTTTGTTGTTGTAGTTAAGTGCCGTCGAGTTGGTTCCAACCCATAGCGACCCTCTAGAGGGTTTCCAAGGAGTGACTGGTGAGCTTGAATCACCAACCTTGCAGTTCAAACTGACTTTGTAGTCTAGCACATTAACCCACAGCGCCAATCCCCTTTACGCTCTTAAAAATGACTGACAATCCAAAGAGCTTTTACTTATGTGGGTTATATGTATCAGTGTTTACTATATTTAAAAATAATGGAACATTTAAACTGAAGAGTACATGAACACACATACCATTAGCTGTCAGAGTAACAACCTCATGTATCATGTAGCTTCCTTTCACTTGTGAGTAAAGTCCTGGGGTGGCGCTGTAGAATAAGCACTAGACTGCAAGGTCTGTTTGAACCACAAGGTCGGCGGTTCAAATTCACCAGCCGCTCCTCAGAATCCCTGTACAACATTGCTATAACTGACTCTACAGCACTTAACAACAACAACAACAACAACAACAACAGAACTTGTGAGAGAATGGGAGTTTGAGTCAGAACATTTCAGGCAGAGAGATAGTATACAAAAGGCAGAGGAGCACGTTTTTGGGAGATCTACAAGCCGCTGAGGATGATACAAGTATAGGGAGCAAAGGTAGAAGTAGTGGGCAGGGAGACTGTAGAGGTCATCTTGATTGGAACGTTCACATCCTTCACTTCTGAGATCTGTAATCGTTGGAAACTGAGATAAAATGATCACGTTTGTTCTGTGAATTCCCCATCATCATGAAGCTAACCCACTTATATTCACAAATTCTTTTCACAGGTCCCACGATGTGGACTGTGGTCTAGCCTGCTTTTTCGTATTGTGGCCCTTTTGGATGTGGTGGTGACAGGCTCTTGTCACTGTACAGTGGATGGTGCTGTCCTGGCTTTGTTGTTGTTGTTGTTGGGTGCCATCGAGTCGGTACCAACTCAGCAACCTTATGCACAACAGAACGAAATGCTACCCGGTCTTGGACCAACCTCATAATTGTTGCTGCTGGCAGGTGTCAACAAATTCTCATCTATTAAATACTTGTTGAATACTCTTTGCAAGGCAGAAAAGTACTGGTAATACATCAAAAAGCTGACAGTCTCCACTCACCCTCTTTCCATTCTTACCTGATTACAATATTGAGTTGCCTGAAGTTGAATTTTGTTTTGGCAGTTCCGTTGTTGGCATTGTGGTACTTGTAGCATTGTGGAAACTTGAATTAACTGGTGTCCTTTAGCTTTTCTATAAGTTGAGTCAGTTTCACGTAGATTAACTAAGGAGCTAATAATGGGGTTTTGTATTGCATCAGGGCCACCTACATATTTTGTCTTGTTGTCTGTAGATGGACTCAAATAAATTCGATTCAGTTTCAGAGAAAGAACTAATTTAACCTTCATGTTGTCCTTTAAAAACATGATTGAATACAGCGTGAAAAGCATCTCTAATTAGATTAGGCAGTCTCTCTGATACAGTTGTATGTACAAAATGTAACCCTAAATTACATTTACTCATTGATAGTGTTCTAAAATTAAAACATTAAGGAATCAATAGTTTTAGCCATTTACCTGTCCCACACAAATGGTTTTATATGTATTGCTATTTGTATTTTATTTAATGTCATAAGATCATAGAGATGGGAGGGCATTCATAGAACATCTTGTCTAATTATCCATTAAGGAGCTCTGTTGGCACAATAGCTAAGCACTTAGCTGGTGTGGTTTGCACCCAATAGCCACTAAGTGAAAGAAAATACATGATGAACTCTTCCTGTAAAGATTACAGCCTAGGAAACTGAGGCCGGTGTCCTCTGTCCTATAGGGTTTCCGTGAGTCAGAGTTGACTTGGTAGCACAAAACAGCAATTCTCCATTCTTGCTTGGATCAGCTGAAAGCATCCTCATTACTTGTCTTGCTCGGTGGTTCTCATTCCTTGTGGCACCATAAAATTACCTGTTGTTGTTGTTAAGTGCCATTAAATTGGTTCCGACATGTAGCAACTCTGCATAGGGTTTCCAAGGAGTGGCTGGTGAACTTGAGCTGCCAACCTTGTGGTTCAAAATGACTTTGTAATCCAGCAGATAAACCCACAGCACCATACCAGTACTCCATTTAATTTCACCTGGAGGAACTTAAAATACAATGCCTGGGCTTTTCCCCAACCCACCTGTACCAAAGTCTCAGGCATTGGGGCCTGGTTATTAATTGAGTTTTTTTTTTTTTTAAATAACTCCCAGCTGATTCTAATGTGTTACCATGATTGAGAACAACTATCTAGTATTTAGGAGTCCTGGTGTGGTGCTGTAGGATAAGCACTGAATCGCAAGTTTGGCTTGAACTGCAAGGTCAGCGGTTCAGACTCACCAGCCACTCTTGGAAACCCTAAACAGGGTTGCTATGAATCAGAACTGACTTGACAGCATGTAACAACAATCTAGTATTTGTATTTTGGACTGTTGTTTTAGATACCCCTGCATCAGTTCTAATTAATAGCGACCTTATCTGTGTATACAACAGATCAAAACACTGCCCAGTCCTGTACCATCCTCACAGTTGTTCCTGTGTTTGAGCCCATTGTTTCAGCCACTGTCAGTTCATCTTATTGAAGATCTTCCTCTTTTTCTTCGATCGTCGTCTTTACCAAACATGATGTCCTTCACCAGAGACTGGTACCTCTTGATAATATGTCTCAAGTACATGAAATGACGTTTTGCCATACTAGCTTCTAAGGAGTGCTCTGACTGTACTTCTTCCAAGACAGATTTGATTGTTGTTCTGACAGTCCATGGTGTATATATATATATACTATTCTTTGCCAACACCAGAATGCAAAGACTTCAAAATGACATCTTTGCTTTTTAAGACTTTAAAGAGATCTTTTTTTTTTTTTTTTTTAAAGAGATCTTTTAAAGAGATCTTTTGCAGCCTCAATGCCCAAAGCAGCATGAAGATTTAAGTGTTTCACGTTTTTTTCTTTGCATATATGTGTGTATGTGTTTCTATGGCGATGCCTACATACGGAATAAAGAGGACCATGGTTGAGTTCTTTATTACATACACTATGTACCTACTTTGTATTCTCATATGGAGAATATTTGCTTATGTCACTTAATGTTCTTAATAGCATATTGTCATTTGTAGAATACCATGAATTCTGACATATTAAATGTGAAATAATTAAATATAAAATTTGTATTAAATCATTGTTGTTGTTAAGTGCTGTCAAGTTGGTTCTGACTCGTTATTGTTGTTAGGTGCCCTTGAGTTGGTACCGACTTAAGCGACCTTATATGTAACAGAATGAAACGCTGCCCAATCCTGTGCCAACCTCACAACTGTTGCTACACTTGAGTCCGTTTGCTGCTGCAACTGTGCCAGTCCATCTCATTGAGGGTCTCCCTCCTCTTTGCTGACCCTCCACTTTACCAAGCATAATGTCCTTTTCCAGGAACTGGTCCCTCCTGATAATATGTCCAAAGTATGAGACTTGAAGTCAGGCCATCCTGGCTTCTAGGGAGCATTCTGGCTGTACTTCTTCCAGCTAAGATTTGCTTTTTCTTTTGGTGGTCCATGGTACTGTTAATATTCCTCTCCAACAGCATAGCTCAAATGCATCAATTCTTTTATGTTCTTCTTTATTCGTTGTCCAACTTCCACATGCATATGAGGTTATTGGAAATACCATGGTTTGAGTGAGGACACTTTAGCTCCCAAACAGACATCTTTGTTCTTGAACACTTTAAAGAGCACTTTGTGCAGCAGATTTGCCTAATGCAATACATCATTTGATTTCTTGACTGCTGCGTCCATGAGTGTTGATGGTAAATCCAAGAAAAACAAAGTCTTTAACAACTTCAGTCTTTTCTCCATTTATATAGATGTTGGTTTTTGGTCCAGTGGTGAGAATTTTTGTTTTCTTACATTGAGGTGCAACCCAGACTGAAGGCTGTGGTCTTTGATCTTTATCAGTAAGTATTTTAAGTCTTCTTCATTTTGAGCAAGGGAATTTGTATCATCTGCCTATTGCAGGTTAATGAGTACTTCCTTCAACCCTGAAGTCACGTTTTTCTTCATATAACCCACTTTCTAAGATTATTTGCTCAGCATACAGATTGAGTAAGTATGGTGAAAGAATTTTAAACCATTTAGTGTCCCCTTGTTCTGTTGGAACAACTGCCTCTTGGTCTGTGTATAGGTTCCTCATGAGCACAATTAAATGTTCCACAATACTCATTCTCCCCATGTAGTCCATAGCCTGTCATGATCCACACAATCAAATGCCTTTGTGTAGTCAATAAAGCACAGCAACATCTCCAGTATTCTCTGCTTTCAGCCAAGATCCATCTGACATCAGCAATGATATCTGTGGTTCCACATCCTCATCTGAACCCGGCTTGAACCTCTGAAGTTCCCTGTCAGTGTACTGTTTTAGCAAAATTTTACTTGCATGGGATATGAATGATATTTCTGAAGATTTCCGCATTCTGTTTGGTCATCTCTCTTTGGAATGGGAACAAATATTGATTCTTCCTGTCAGCGTCAGCTTGTTGAAACATTTCAATTTGTATCCAATCAATTCCTGGAACCTTGTTCTTTGCCATTGCCTTCAGTGCACCTGGGACTTCTTTCAGGATCATTGGCTCTTGATCATATGTTAACTCTTCAAATGGTTGAACATCATCCATTTCTTTTTAGTACAGTGACTGTGTACTTCCATCGTCATCGTCTTTTTTTTTTTTTTATCTTTTGTTGTGAATTATGTGATATATATTTTTACATGGGAGAACAGTTTTACATTCATCCTATCATGTATTGTTTCATTGCCATGGTTACAATCCCCTCCATGCATCATCAACCAATCAAAGGGTATACCTTACAAGCCTGCTCCCTGGTCATCAGCACACAGCCCCTCTCCCTCTCTGGGTCTAAAGTCCCCAGACACTCCATC
>NW_006408565.1:19970609-19971788 GCF_000296735.1 Chrysochloris asiatica | reverse complement strand
AGATTAATTTTTAAAAAGTATCCACATATAATTTTATACATTCTAAAATAAAGTCTGCAAAGATTCTGACATTTAATGGTGGTGGCACTGTGGGCTAATGTGCTGGACTGCAAAGTCACTTTGAACCACAAAATCGGCAGTTCAAGCTCACCACCTGCTAGTTGGAAACCCTATACAGGGTCGTTATGGGTCGGAAATAACTCAGTGGCATTTAGCAACAACAATTCTTAGCTCTAATTAATCTCCAGAAAATCACTCACCGTCTTTATAAAAAATCAAAACCAAAAAACCCACTGCTATCGAGTAGATTTTGACTCTTAGCAACCGTATAGGGTATCTGACACTATAAATCTTTACAGGAGCAGACAGCCTCATATGTCTCCCTCGGAGTGGCTTAAGAGTTTAAGCCATCGATTTATGGTTACAAGTCTAGTACCTAGCCCAGAGTGCCACCTAGCACCCATTTCATAGATGTTTTGTGAAGTTTTAAATTAGATACTTAAAGTAAGCTCTTAGTAGCTGTTAGTTATCTGGGGGTGGTAAGACTACTATGAATATTTAAAATAATCTTCTGTAAGTTTTTCTGATTTTTAAAATAATCAGAAGAATCAATAAAACCATTTTTACTTCTTATCAAAAAACAAACATAGCCTGTTTTCTTTGAGGTAAGTCAGTTAGTGATTTGCATGAGTTCCTTAATAGGCATAAATGTAGTAAGAAAATAGATATGATCTTTTATACTTTCATTTCTAAATACACCTGAATATAATTTGCAAAGTGTTCTTTATGTTCTATAAATGGTGTTTTTAATCACATGATTCAAGTGTGTTAAGAGACATAATCATTGCTGTGATTCAGAAAGATAACCTTGGAGACCATGTTGAGAATGGATGTGGGGAGAAGGACTGAAAAAGGAGATTAGCTAATAGGATCTCCATATTGGCCAATTGAGAGAAGAGGGTCTGTACCAGTTTGATGGTGTTATTGACAGGACACACTGGCAGTGGGCATGTGGGTAGAGGGAAGAGACAAAGGTGATCTAAAGGTGCTGTTTGAGGAATGGCTGAGTGGCTGAAATGCCAGCAAGATGGAGGACAGCGGAGGAGAACATTTGGGGGAAGCTATCAGTGATCCCAAAGCCTTTGTTCATTCCTCATTAGGAGTGAACTTGTAGGCACC
>NW_006408565.1:19963649-19969233 GCF_000296735.1 Chrysochloris asiatica | reverse complement strand
TCCTGACAACATGTCCATAGTATGAGAGATGAAGTTTGGCCATCTTAGCCTCCCAGGGACACTCTGGCTGCACTTCTTTCAACACAGATCTGTTGGTTCTATGGGCAGCCCATGACACTTTCAAGTTTTTTGGATTAATTGCTCAGCATATAGATTGAATAAGTATGATGAAAGGATGCAGTCCTGACACATGCCTTTTCTTGATTTTAGAACATTCAGTAACCCTGTTCTGTTTGAACGACTGCCTCTTGTTTATATACAGGTTCCACATGAGCACAGTTAAGTGTTCTGGAATTCCCATTCTTTACAATGTTATCCAGAGTTTGTTATGATCCACACAGTTGAAGGCCTTTGCAGAGTCTATAAAATACAAGTTAACTTCCGGTATTCTGTACTTTCAGCCGAGCTCCATATGATGTCAGCAATGATACCTCTAGTTTCATGTCCTCTTCTGAATTCAGCTTGAATTTTGGCAGCACTCTGTTGATGTGCTTGCTGCGACATCTTTGTATTATCTTCAGTATTTTATGTGAATATAACGGTAACGTTCAATAATTTTCACATTCTGTTGGGTCACTTTTCTTTGGAATGAGCACAAATATGGATGTGGTGCTATAGGGTAAGCAGTGGATCGCAAGGTCGGTTTGAACCACTAAGTCGGTGGTTCAAACTCACCAGTAGCTCCTTGGAAACCCTACACAGGGTTACTCTGAGTCGGAACCAACTTGATGGTACTTAACAGCGACATGGATCTTTTCAAGTTGATTCACTAGTCAACACTTTTCCAAATTTCTCGGCATAGGCCATTGAGTGCTTACAGCACTGTCTTCATTTGTTGAAACATTAAAAAAATAAAGATAACTGTCAATTCCTGGAGCCTTCCCCCCGCCCCCACTAATACCTTCAGTGTAGGTTGGAATTCTTCCTTCAATACTTTTGGTTCCTGATCTTATGCTACCTCCTAAAATGGTGGAATATTGATAAACTCTTTTTTGGTCCAGTGACTCTGTGTATTCCTTCCAGACTCTTTTGATACTTTCTGTACTATTCAGTGTAGAATGCCCATGTTGTTGTTGTTAAGCACCATTGAGTCAGTTGCAACTCATAGTGACCCAGTATAGAGTTTCCGAGGGGTGACTGCTGAGTTTTGAACCAGTCTTCATATTCCCTGACCTTGTAGTTTAAACTGACCTTGTGGTCTAGTGCTTATCCTATAGTGCCATACACACCAGGACTCCTTCAAGATTCAAACTCAGGCTTGACTTTGTTCTCAGTTCTTTCAGCTTGAGAAGTGCTTTGCATGTTCTCCCGTTTTGGTTTCAAACTCCAGGTCTTTGCTGATAATACTTTACTTTGTTTTCTAGACGTGCTCTTTAAAATTTTCTGTTCAAGTCTTTTATTTCATTTTTTCCATTTGCTTTAGCTACTGTACATTCAAGAGCAAGTTGCACAGTCTTCTGACATCCACCTTGGTCTTTTCTTTCTTTCTTGTCTTTTTAATGACCTTTTGCTTTCTTCATGTATGATGGTCTTGATGTCATCCCACAACTCTTCTGGTCTTAGGTCATTAGTGTTCAGTGTGTCTTATCAATACCTGATATGTTCTCTAAATTCAGGTGTGCAGTGTAGTGAATTATCTAATGTTTCTTCTAGCTGTAGTCTGTCACTCCCACCAAACAATGTTTCTGCTATGTTGGGTTTGGGTAAAAGAAAATACTGATTGCTTGACATAGTGCAGCTGTAGATGTTAGTAGAGTTAGTTGTAATTGTAAATATTTGAAACTCTAACATGGGTTTAAAACGAGCCATCTCAGAAGCAGGAGTGAGGATCTCACGACTATCAAAGAAGAGCCAGGAGTGGAGTTCACTGACCCACAGAGCCGGAACCAAGTACCTTCAGGATGAGGCTTATGGTGGAGTGGTGTATCCTGTGGCTATTATCAGCAGCTGACTGGAACAGCTGTGCTCTGAGCATTTCTAACCCCAAATTGCAACCTGTTAACTCCTCTCATAAGCCCCATAACTATGAATATGGTGTCTGAGTTCTGTGTGGCCATTGCAATGAATGCTTAAACCCAGTTGATAGAGGACTGTGGGAGGAATGGTTGGTACCATATGCCACATATTTTTGAAGAGTAGGATATAGTGAAGGCTGTGTTTTAACTCTTGTGGACTGTTTTCATTTTATTTAGCTTCAGCCTGAACTAGCACATGAGCCATTGGTGGTCTGTGCCACAGTCAGCACCTCGCCTTGTTTGGGCTGATGATATTCAGTTTCTCCATCATCTTTTTCTACAGGGGAATTTGATTCCCGTGTATTTCATCTGGCAAGGTCCACCTGTATAGTCATCATTTATATTATTGAAAAAAAGGCATTTGCAATGAATTAGTTGTTGGTCTTGCAAAATTCTGTCATGCAATTTTCAGCATTATTTTTGTCACCAAGGCCATATTACCAACTACTGATCCTTCCTCTTTGTTTCTAACTTTCATATTCCAGTCACCAGTGATAATTAATGCATCTTGACCTCATGTTTGATCAATTTCAGACTGCAGAAGCTTTTAATTCTTTAATTTCCTCATTACTGGCTTTGATGGTTGACAGGTAAATTTGTGGTTTAGTACTATATAAAATGAATTTTATTTTTTATTTAATAAAAGTATTTTGGGCAAAATGAATTTTTAGTTTGTGATGTGAAATTCCACTTTGACCATCTTTAGGGAAGTCACATGGTAGAATTGAAAGTCTGTATGGTAGGAAACACACCTTGGGTTGCCAATGCGATGGGCACTTTAGATGCTGCAGAAATGGCACTAAGTCAGTTCTCCCTTGGCCCTCTCTACTTCGCAGCTGGGTTCCATAATTTATTGCAATGGCCACACACAACTCAGATACCACACTCACAGTTTTGGGGTTTGTTAGGGAAGTTAACAGCTTACAATTCAGGGTCAGAGATATTCAGGGCCCAGTTGGTCCAGTCAGGACGCCTCTCTGCCCATCCAGCGTTGCAAAGTTCTTTTAGGGCTGCTAATAAATGCCCATGGGACACATCACTCCACTGTAAAGCTTAGCCTGAACGACTTGAGTCTAGCTCCATGGGTCAGCAAACCTAACTCCCTCAATTAAGTGCCTGGGGCATCCCACTCTACCAGTAAGCCTCCTGCTTTCTTCCCGGGCTTGGAAGCCCACCACTCTGTCTCGTGCTCTGACTCTTGGTTCAACTGCTTCTCTGCCACTCTGGTGTCACAGCTCTCTGTCCCTGGGTTAGGCAGGTTCAATGTGCAGGGTTCTTGGGGTCCAAAGGATGTGCTCCCCTTCTGGATTTTCTTCTTTGATGGTAGTGAGGTCCCCTTTCTGGTTCTGAGATGTCTCATTTTATAAACGTTAAGAGTTCCAAGTTTTCACAACTAACCCTGTCCAGTCACTCACAACTGAATCATAGAACCCATCAACATTGTCCCCCCACCTTTTATCACTTAGACATATCAGAAGAAAAGCAGTGTGGTGGGAGTTACAAAGACTATGGCTAGAACAGACAGAGGAAGTCATTCACAGCACTGCAGATGCAGAGTGGGAAGGTGGTGGTTTTGAAATGTCCTGTGCATACCTGCATGCCTGTTGTTGCTCTGTAACAATCTGAGCATACAAGAAGTGAGCAGTGACTCTGACTTTGCATAGCTTCAGTGAGAAGAGCCCAGCAGTCTGCACGTTCTCTGTGTGTCAGTTAATGATGAGACTGAGTACATTGATCATGTTGTTGTTGTTGTTAAGGGCCATCGAGTCAGTTCCGACTCGTAGCTAGCTGCCCTGTATAGGATTTCCAAGGTGCATTGATCATAGTTTCCTGTTTTTAATGTGTTTTATCTTGAATAGACGTTGAAATTCTTAAGCGCAGGGATCATGCCTTTGTTTACTAATCCATTCTCACATCCAGTGCCTGATGTATGGTAGGCACTCACAAACTGATTGTTGAATGAATAAATGAATGGCTAACTCAACTACTGAGGACCTGGTTGCCCTTGCATCTAGCTGTATTATCCTGGATTATTTCTTCTAGACTAGCTTCAGAAAATCTGCAGCATCTTTCCTCCAACTATGTGTTGTTGTTAAGTGCTGTTGAGTTGGTTCGGACTCATAAAGATCCTGTATAGGGTTTCCAGGCAGTGGCTGGTGAGTTTGAACCGCCAACCTCTTGGTTCAAACAGAACTTGCGGTCCAGTGCGTATCCTACAGCACCACACCAGAACTCCTCCTGCAACAATGTTGTTGTTGTTGTTAAGTGCCGTCAAGTCGGTAATAACCCATAGCAACCCTGTACAGGGTTTCTGAGGCTGTAAATCTTTACAGGAGCAGAAAGCCTCATCTTTCTCCCGCGGAGTGGCTGGTAGTTTCGAACCGCTGACCTTAAGGTTCGCAGCCCGATTCGTAACCACTACGCTACCAGAGCTCCTTTACCACAACTATACAGATGCCCAAATTAGAAACCTGGGTGTTCCTTCAACTGCTTTGAAAGGGATCACTTTGAAAGGTCCTGGATAGAGTGGGAGAAAAACGTGGAACAAAACTGAAAATCATTAAAAGAGTAACCAGCCTTAGTAGTTAGATAGAGACTGGTGGAACTTCCGAGACTGGCCCTAAGTCACCTTCAGGTTTGGAACTGAACTCGTACAGTGACTCTGTAAGGTATGTACTAGACTGCTAACCACAAGGTCAGCGGTTTGAGCCCCCAGCTACTCCACAAGAGAAAGATGTGGCTTTCTGCTCCCATAAAGATTTAATGCCTCGGAAACCCTATACAGGGTAGCTATGAGTTGGAATCCACTTGAGGGCATTTAACAGCGACAACAGCATAAGGGAACAACAACTAGGGAAGTACACACTCCTTGTGGGGATTGCAATAAGTGACTTGGAGGAAACATGTGAATTGTAGAACGGGAAACTGATTTGCTCTGTAAACCTTCACCCGGTTCCCCAAAGTTAAGACGCTCTCTCACTTCCTTCTCATAGCCACTTATTAAGTTGCATCACATCTACCTAGGACTCCTGGTGTGATGCTGTAGGGTCAGCACTGAACTGTGAACCACAAGATCGGCACTTCAAACCCACCAGCCACTCTTCGGAAACCCTACACAGGGTTGATGTGAGTTGGAACCGACTCGATGGCACTCAACAACATCACTTCTACCTCAGTATTTCTTCTCCTCACTGCTTTTGTTGTTTGCACTGAGCTCATTCCAGCTGATAGGGTCCTGTAGGACAGACAACTGCTCCATAGGGTTTCCTAAGCTGCCATCTTTATGGAGGCAGATGGTCAGGTTTTTTGTGCATGATCTTTGGTGGGCTTACTGCCTAACCGTTGTGCCACTAGGGCTCTTTCTTGCTACTGCCACGTAAAGGCAGGCCTTCATGGCCTTCGGCCTAGATTTCTCTGTGCCATTTGGAGGGTCTCATCACCTCCAGTCTTCACTCCATCAGACTGTTTGCCACATCGCACATCTAATTATGCCTCTCCCAGCTTTCAGACCCACTGGTGGGCCCCATTACCCTCAGGATAAAGTCCAAGCTCTTTAGAGCTTTGTGATT
>NW_006408565.1:19959393-19961324 GCF_000296735.1 Chrysochloris asiatica | reverse complement strand
CAAGGCTAGGTCACATGGTACTATCTATAACTTTGGGTGTTCTTGTGCGACCCCTCTCACTTCACATCAGCTGGATGGATGCTTCACTCTCAGCTCTAGACTTCTGTGGCTATGTACTTGTCCATAGGCTCAGGTGTCCCCAGTTCTCACCATATTTTGACCAACCAGCCCTTCTTGTTCTCTCTCTCATTTCCAAGGACCACAGGAGCCTATGGAATGTGGTTGAATTCAGCCCATTTCTTCATTGCTGCCTTTTCCCCTCTTCTACTCACTGGTAGACCAACATGGGCACCAGCAAGCTTATGTGCCTGCTCATGTGTTGGTTTGTGATTTTAAAATGCCTCTACTTGTTTTCTCTCCCACTTTATTCCTGGTCCCAGCCCTGACTTCAGGATTCTGAGTGTCTGCCTCACTGTCTACTCCTTATTCCCTCTTGTCTCTGCTTGGAGCATCACTCAGTCTTCCTTTAACTCCTGTCCTTTGGGTATTGACCGAGGTGTCCCAGGAAGAAGCGTATCTCATACATCTTATCTCCTTATTACTCACCTGACTTTGATTCCCTTTTGCTGTGCTCTCATAACATACTGTGTTAGTATAGTGGTTATGGGTTGGGCTGCTAACTACAAGGTCAGCAGTTTGAACCCACCAGCTGCTCCTTGGGAGAGAGATGAGGTTTTCTGCTCCTGGAAAGATCTGATAGTCTTGAAGCCCTGAACAGGGTCACTATGAGTCGGAACCAACTTGACAGCACACAACTTCCAACACCAGATAGCTGCAACTTAATCCTTCCCTGGCACCTGGGCAGCCATAGTAGCTGTCTTCTTGTTTGTCCCCCACTACTTGAGGGTAAGTTGGATGGCAGGTAGTGGAGTGGAGTGGCCTTGGAGCCACGCTGCCTGGGATGAGATTTTAGCTGTACTGTGTACTGGCTCTGTGAACTTGGGTGTAGTTATGCATTATTCTGTGCCTCAGTTATAAAATGGAGTACATCATAAAATACCAAAACCAAAGTTATTTCCATGAATTGATTCCAACTCATAGTAACTCTCTAGTACAGAGTAGAACTGCTCCTTGTGGTTTCCAAGACTTGAGTCTTTACCAGAACAGATAGCCTCATCTTTCTCAGGAGGAGTGGCTGGTGGGTTTAGAACTGCTGACTTGTGGTTTGCAACCCAACACTTAACTCACTGTACAATCAGGGATCCTTACACTCTATAATAAGCATTCATTAATGCTTGCTATTACGAAATCTGTGCTTATTCTTGCATTCCCGGTGTCTGGTATAAACCCAGTCATATAAGAAACACACAGTAAATGTTTACTGAAGGACTAAATACGTGAACCATTTTGAGTAGCAGTTTGCAGTGTTCAACTAATGAAATTTCTGGACTCTCTCAAAGCTAGTGGACTCTTAAGATGTATGCTCTTTACTTGGAACTAAATAAGCCCCAAAGTATGTTTCATGTAGATTTTTCCATTATAAAATCTTCATTTCTCTCTTCTCTCTTGTTTCCTTGCAGTGGCCAGTTTGGCAAAGCCTGGTACTTTTGCTGGCAATGATGCCATTGTAGCCTTTGCAAGAAATCATCAGTTGAATGTGGTGATTCATCAGCTGAATGCCCCTTTGTGGCAGGTAGGTCACCATTCATGATTTTCTCCCTTAATTAAGAGTTAGCTTCGTGCATGTACTAACATGAAGGGACTTAACTTGTGACATGAAACCAGTGTGGACTGTGAGACTACCCAAAGTCCAAGGAACCCCGAGTGTCTTGGAATGAAGCCCTACACTCTGTTATCTGGATTGTAATTCAGAAACCTTTCAAAATGGCAGGAATATTACTGAATATCAATTAATTGGGTAGTTTGAGGGCAGGAAACCTAATATGATGTAGAAATATTTACCTGTAAAAATAGCTAAATGAGAATTTAAA
>NW_006408565.1:19954281-19958404 GCF_000296735.1 Chrysochloris asiatica | reverse complement strand
TTCCAACACAGATCTGTTGGTTCTTTTGGCAGCCCATGGCACTTTCAATATTCTCCTCCAACACCGTAACTCAAATGCATCAATTCTTCTACGGTCTTCCTTATTTACTGTCCAGCTTTCGCATGCATATGAGGTTATTGAAAATACCATGGCTTGGGTCTGGCGCACCTTAGCGTTCAAGCTAACATCTTTGCTCTTCAACACTTTAAAAAGGTCTTGGTGGTGGTAGTGGTTATGTGCCGTGGAGTCGGAGCCGACTCATAGTGACCCTGTACAGGGTTTCTAAGGCTGTATCTCTTTATAGGAGCAGAAAGCCTCATCTTTCTCCCACGGAACAGCTGGTAGTTTCGAACTACTGACCTTGCGGCTTGCAGCCCGATTTGTAACCCCTAGCTAAAGCTTCTTAGAACATAATTATTGCAGAACAGTTTGAAAATTCAGAAAAGCTCATGTAGGCAAATACAGATTCTCCAGACAGAGCTGCACTACCCAGGACTTGTCACTGGCCCTGTTTTAGTGTTTATCTTTGCCACACACCATATCAACTCAAAACCCACTGCTGCCCAGTTCATTTTGACTCACGGTCCTGTGTCACACTGTAGCACCGAGCTCCTCAGGGCTTTGTTGGGTGTCGTTTTTATGGAAGCAGCTAGCCAGGCCTTTCTTCCACCATGTTGCTGGGTGGTTTTGAACTGCCAGCCTTTTGGCAAGCCTTTTGCTCCACCCAGGGACCAGGGCCTTAACACACGCCCATTCTCACATAATAAGAAAACTACATCTTGGAATGTTTTTATATACGTAAACACATTCACACACACCTCCATTTTTATATACATACACATATGCTTCTATAGAGGAGTTCTGGTGTGGAGCTAGGGGTTAATGCACTGGACTGCAAAGTCGGTTTGAACTGCAAGGTTGGCGGTTCAAGCTCACCAGCTGTTCCTCGAAAACCCTATTTATACAGGGTCCCTATGGGTCGGAACTGACTTGATAACACTTAACAACAACAAACAACAACAACAAAAACCCTTCTGTATTATTATCATTAAAATATCATATTCCCTTTTCTTATTTTTTTTCTTGTGTTTATTGGTGAATGCATTTGTAAATTGCTTATTCTTATTCTTTACCTGGAGTCCTGGTGTGGTGTGGGTTAATGTGCTGGATTGCAAGGTCAGTTTGAACTGCAAGGTCGGTGGTTCAAGTTCACCAGCCACTCCTTGGAAACCCTATACAGGGTTGCTATGAGTTGGAACTGACTCCACAGCACTTAACAACAACAACACAATCCTTTATTTATTTTTTTTTAAAAGCCAAGTTTATTGAGGTATTGTTGTTGTTAAATGCTCTCGAATCAGTTATGGCTCATGGTAATCCTGTATAGGGTTTCCAAGGAGTGGCTGGTAGAATTCAACTGCTGACCTTGTGATTAGCAGTTCAGTGCTTATACTGTAGTGTCACACCAAGTATAATTTATCCAATTGTTGTTAAGCATCATCCAGTCAGTTCCAACTCATAGTGACCCTGTATAGGGTCTCCAAGGAGCTGCTGGTGAGTTTGAACTGCTGTTCAAACTGACCTGGAGATTGAGTGTTCATGCTGTAACACCACACCAGAGTCCTTGTCCTAATTCACCCTTTTTAGTTGTACGATTATATATGCATAGAGTATTTCCACTTCCCCATAAAGGTTTGTCATGTTCCTTTGTAGTCCTGTGTTCCCTTCACCAGCCGTTGGTGACCATTAGTCTGATTTGTCTCCAGTACTTTTGTCTTTTCAGAGTGCCTTGTCAATTGCCTGGCCCGGTGTTCTTTCTGCAAAGTTATACTGGGACAAAACAAAATCGATGCTCTAAAGGTTGGTGGGGACTTTGACCTTAGCAGGATGTAGTGAGCGTGAGTGAAACAGTAGCTGTGTGTGATCTTTGGTACCCACTATGACACCAGGTCATACTGTCAACTTTTTAGTCAGGCTTTTTCTAAGGACTGTCCTTAAGCCAAGAATATTGGTTACTATCTTTTTCATTGTCCCAATTTTTTGTTGTTAAGTTTATACTGTGAGCCTTAATCAGTGCCATCTCAGTAACAGTGACCTGCTTGTCCTTCACTGATAACTTACTATTATTTTTAGTTTTTCAATTACCTGGCTAGTTGTGGAAGATAATTTGGTATTGTTGGATTTTTTTTTTTTTTTTTCAAATTAATATCTGTAATGTTCTCTCTCATGGATTTCTAAATGTTGAAAATGTGTTTGTTAAGTTTTTTTTTTAAGGAAATACATGTTACTGTGTAATAGAGTGTTTTTCACTGGTTCTTACTCATTTCTTCCCACTCCAATGAAGCATCTTAGGGAATTTAAGAATTGAAGGCTGGCTTTAATGTGGGTCTTTAAGATCTCTTGCATTAACAATGAGTTGACTTCTATTCACAGCACAGAGATACTACTGAAACGTACACACACACATACACACACCGGTTACAAAAGGAATATATGGAGACATATGCTCTATATACAGACTTTAGAAAGTGGAAATTCCTTGTCTTGAAGACCACAATTTAGTTTGGTGGCTTTTTTCATCCATTAAAAAATTTTTTTTTCAATTTACAATGCATATTTTTTTAAATTTAGATATACATGGGGGCTTTAAAAAGTTAATGGAAAAATAGAATGAAAAGATACTGGAATTTTTCAGTGAACTTTCTGAAGCTCCCACATATAAGAGCTTTAGGGATTATGCCATTCAGGTATTCTAATAAACTGTTTCTTCTCAGCACTCCTCCTCACAGACAAATAGTGCTGTCTCTATTTAGTGTTTGTCAAAACCAGACGTAGTAGGTAAACTTTCCACACTATTTGGACTGTGAGACTTGGCATTCTACCTGGAGAAAATGTCCATAGTTCTCATGTTTGTTTTATGGTTTTTATTTTATCCTGTTTAAATTAATGGCACTATCTTACTATAAGTGACTTTTCAGTAGACATGAGAAGAAGGTCCAGAAGATTCGGAGTACTAATAAAGAGACAGCTACTGAACTTTCTTATAATGTGATATATAATAGGACTGTTGGGGAGGCGTTATCTTTTTTTTTTTTTCAGTAGTAATTTTAATCTTTATTGATTGTTACTTATTTCATGACTTACTAATTGGTTGTGACGGATAACTTTAAAACACTCCTTTACATGTATTTCTTGCACATATATGTACATACAGATCTGCTCATAGCCACTTAGTCAACAACTGGGGAAACTTAGTCTTATCTCCTCAAGATTTGATAAACCTTGTTTCAATGCAGCCATCAAACTCTTCTGCACAGACTGAGTATGCCATTTAGCATGTTCTCCCTCCTCCTTACAATATTCTTGCTCTTCTTCAAGGGCTATAAGGACTGGGGCATACTTTTTTTTAAGGTATTTATTGTAGATTGAGTGAAGTTTACAGGGCAGATCATCAGTTTTACTTTCAATAAATCATACACCTTGTTTCATTACAATGATAATAATCCCCTCCATGTTAACAGTATTTCTCTCTATTCACTTTAGCTTTTAAGAAAACAAAACAAAACAAAAACAGGCATATGTAATAATTTACACCTTTAAAGGGCACATTCTGCAAGTCTGCTTCTGGCCACCAGCTCTTAGTCCCTCTCTTCTTAGTGCATGAATCTAGAGTCCTCAGCCCCTCCCCCTCTCCATGCCCCCATTTCTGCCTCCATCTCTGGCATCTCTGCTTCTCTGGATAAGGTCCTGCATTCTGCTTATGCTCTTCTCCCTTGATGGTCCTAGGGTCCTCTGTTTCTGGACTGTAAGATTAACAACTCCCCTGTTTTTGACAAAACTTCTACCTTTACAATTGTAACAGTCGCAATTTGTCATGATGACAATTTTTCACTATTGAATAATACGAATCTAACTTATCCCTGTCTCTTTTCACCAGACCCATCTAGACAAGGTGAAATTATTCACTGGGGACTCTATTTTCCTCCCATACTCTTAAGTTGTACTCCCTCTTGAGACCTTGTAAGCCAGTCTAGCTATTGTCTAAGTTGCCTGTCCCTATCTACCCTGTGTTCAGAGGGGATAGCATTGATACTTGATGTGAAGACTCCTTCCCTTTCTGTTG
>NW_006408565.1:19952156-19954091 GCF_000296735.1 Chrysochloris asiatica | reverse complement strand
TCACTTCATATCAGCTGGATGCTTCACTCTCAGATCTAGCACTCTGTGGCTATGTCCTTGTCCATAGGCTCAAGTGTCCCCAGGTCTCACCACATACTATCATTTTTTGGGGGAGAATCCATGTTCTTTTCTAAGGGAAAGATTCAGAAGTACTTTGGAGTTTTTGTAGTGGTGTTGGGTTTTTGAATATGGTTAGCCTGGACTTTGTTTTGTGCTGCGGGTTAACGCATTGGACTACAAGGTCAGCAGTTCAAGTTCACCAGCCACTCCTAGGAAACCCTATGCAGGGTCACTATGAGTTGGAACTGCCTTGATGGCATTTAACAACAACAGCCTGGACCTTAACCCACTGCTATTATGTTAATTCTGACTCATGGTGATTCTATATAGGGTTTCTGACACTAAATCTGTACAGAAGCAAACAGTCCCATCTTTCTCCTGCTGAGCGATTGGTGGGCTTGAACTGTTGACCTTGTGGTTAGAAGCCCAAGGCCTAACCCAGGAGCACCAGGACTGCCATTGCTGTAGAACCTGTGAATGGTGCCTCTGGAGTTGTACAGTGCGGAAGTACTGCTGCTGTAGTACTATCTATAATTTTGAAGTTGATAAAATTGAGAGATGTTGGGTTTGTAATTGATAATATTTCTCATTCTGTGGTTGATAGAAAATGCTCCTTTTAATCAAGCTGGGGTGGACTGACAGATGATGATTTGCATGGGTCTATTGCAAGCCCTTGGGAGGGATTCTAGCAATTTTTTATTTGTAATTTTGCATCCCTTTCCTCAAAAAGGACCTTCAAGCCCAACAAAATCTGCATCTGCCCCAGGTCTTCCCCTGTGGGAGGGGCCTAAACAGTAGAGGGGCTGAGAGATATTTAAAGCATAAATATGCTTAAATTTGACTCTGATTTTCAGATATATGTCTCCATGTGAATTGATTTCCCTATAGTTGAGACATAACATAGGTGGCAGGGAGGTGATTCAGAAATTGCAGAGAACATATCCTGGTCCAATTTACAATTAGTGTCTCTGTGGAGCCTAGTTACCTCAAGGTCTGATGAAGGGCACAGGACACCTGGGCAATCCAGATAACACATTTCCCCTCCGATGACAACACATGCCCAGTCCTCACTGGCATCACCCCTTCCTTTGCCTGCAGATTCGTGGTACAGATAAAAGCAACGAGAGAGAGTTACACATCGCATATCGATATGGGGAACACTATGACAGTGTTCGGAGGATCAATGACAACTCAGAAGCACCTGCACATCTCCAGACTGATGTGAGTGGGCCTGTTCTTCTCTATTTCCTTAACCTTGTGGGAACCAGGTCCAGAGCTGTATGCCTTGGAGCTGAAAACCAATGACTTTTTTATGGAAATTATCTGTAAGAAACTGTAGGTTTGATTTTGTTTGTTGAAAGCTCTGTTGAAAGAGATGGAAAAAATTATTTTCATTCTTTTGCTTTCTGTAACAGCTGATAACAATGGCTATATAATTATGTAAAAATATTTATTACTGTTATAGTTTAAAATGAATTCATGCTTCATATCTAAAATTTAGGAACTATAGAAAAGTTAAAGAAGAAAATAAGAAGCACATAATATCATCTACCAAAACTCAACTTTCCCTCACTTGTCTGTCAGTTTATTTTACTGGTTTGTGTGTTGCTGTGATGC
Source organism: Chrysochloris asiatica (assembly GCF_000296735.1). Lineage (NCBI taxonomy): Eukaryota > Metazoa > Chordata > Mammalia > Afrosoricida > Chrysochloridae > Chrysochloris > Chrysochloris asiatica. Next base: position 19,952,414 of record NW_006408565.1, on the reverse strand, counting down.
AGAAGTTATGCCACTAGTGCCTTAAGTACCAGCAGGGCCACCTCTAGTAGACAGGTTTCAGCTGAGCTTCCTGACTAAGACAGACTCGGAAGAAGGAGAAACGGACTACTTCTGAATGTTTAGCCAATGAAAATCTTATGAATAGTAATGGCATATTGTCAGATTTAGTGCTGGAAGATGAACCCTTCAGGTTGGAAGTCACTCAAAATATGACTGAGGAAGGGCTGCCTCCTCAAAATAGAGTTGACTGTGATGACA
>NW_006408565.1:19949961-19951173 GCF_000296735.1 Chrysochloris asiatica | reverse complement strand
GCTATGAGTCGGTTCCGACTGGATGGCACCTGACAACAACAACAACAACAACATCAACAACATAAGGAAGACCTTTATCAACTTCTTCAGTCTGAAATTGATCACACATACAATCAAGATACATTGATAATTACTGGTGATTGGAATGCAAAAGTTGGAGAGAAAAAGGATCAGTAGTTGAAAAACATGGCCTTGGTGATAGAAATGATGCTGGAGATCACATAATAGAATTTTGCAAGACCTATGACTTCTTCATTGCAAATACATTTTTTAAACAACATAAAGTACACATGGACCTCACCAGATGGAATACACAGAAATCAAACTGACTATGTCTGTTGAAAGAGATGATGGGAACGAAAGCTCCATATCATCAGTCAAAACAAGGTCAGGGGCAAACTGTGGAACAGACCATCAATTACTCATATGTAAGTTCAGGCTGAAGCTGAAGAACATGAAAACAAGTCCACGAGAGCCAAAATATGACCTTAAACATACCCCACTTAAGTTTAGAGTTCTTCTTGAGAATAGATCTGATACATTAGCCACTAATAACCAAAGAGCAGAAGAATTATGGGATGACATCAGCATTTAAGTAAATCTTAGATAAATATAACATTAAATAAACTTATATCATATTTTTAAAAAACCCTTGAGTAGATAATATTTCCCTATTGGTCAAAATTCAAAATGTATGATAGCATGTATAGTGAAATCACTCCTGTCCCCCTGCCTCGAGTCCACCAGTGTTATCTGTAAACAGTGGAATCTTCTAGAGAGATTGTATATATATTGAGTCAATATGTTTGTATGTACACATTTTCCGTCTTTGCCATTTGAACACTCCTCTGCACCTTCAGTCATGATATCCTACAGACACTGTTCTGTTTTTTAAATTGAACATATCTTGAAATTGAATTCAAACACTGTACACTGCTTTTCCATGAACCATTTCACACATGTGTATCATATATAGCCACATGTGTAAGTGTATTTGCAGGATACATTCTTAGAAGGTCCTTGTTGTATTTAAGAATATGTGCATTTGTGATTTTGGTGGTGGTGGTGGTGGTAATGTGCCATGCAGTTGGTTTTGACTCATAACGACACTACATAGGGTTTCTGAGGCTGTAATCTTTATGGGAGCAGAAAGCCTCATCTTTAGTTTTGACTGCTGACTGTGAGGTTAGCAGGTCAACTCTTAGCCACTAC
>NW_006408565.1:19914261-19932775 GCF_000296735.1 Chrysochloris asiatica | reverse complement strand
AGGGTAGTGTAGCATTTCATTGTGTGTATGTACCAATGTTTCTTTATTCATTCTTCCATAGATAGACAATCTTTTTGCTATTGTAAATAGTGTTGCTATGAACATTGGTGTGCATATATCTACGTGTGTTATGGCTCATATTTCTTGTGGATAAATACCAAGTAGAGAGATTGCTGGATCATAAGGTATTTCTATTTCCAACCTTCTGAGGAAGCACCATATTGTTCTTCAGAGTGGTTGGACCACTTTGCAATCCCACCAGCAATGTAGGAGGGTCCCAGTCTCTCCACATCCTCGCCAACACTTATTGTCCTCTACTTTTTTGATCTTTGCTATTATTGTTGGTGTGAGATGACATCTCATTGTTGTTTACCTTTGTATCTCTCTAAGGAGCTCTGGTAGCGTAGTGGTTACAAATTGGACTGCGAACCACAAGGTCAGCTTTTCCACTGGAGAAAGATGAGGCGTTCTGCTCCTGTAAAGATTTACAGCCTCAGAAACCTGGTACAGGGTCACTATGAGTTGGAACCGACTCCACGGCACACAGCCAATGGCTAGTGATTGTGAACATTTCTTAATATGTTTGTTGGCTGCCTGGATCTCCTTCTTGGTGAAGTGTCTATTCATGTCCTGTGCCCATTTTCCAATTGGGTTATTTGTCCTTTTCTTGTAGAAGTGTTGTAGATTCCTACATATTTTGGAAATTAGTCACTTTTTTGATGTGTTGTTGCAAAAGATGTTTTCCCATTCTGTGGACTCCCTTTTTACTATGTTGATGAAGTCTTTTGATGCACATAAGTTTTTAATTTTTAGTATGTCCCATTGATCTATTTTGTCTGTGCAGTTTTCAAAAATGTTTGGTAGTCTGTGTATGCCCTGTATTAGAGTGCTCACATTTGTTCCTATTTTTTCATTGATGACCTTTGTAATTCTGGGATTCACATTTAGGTCTTTAATCCATGTTGAGTTGGTTTTTGTATAAGGTATGAGGTAAAGGTCTTTTTCAGTCTTTTGCATATCGCTTTCCAGTTCTGCCAGCACCACCTGTTGAAGAGACCATCTCCTCCCCATGCAATATACTTAGGTACTTTGTCGAAAATCAGTTGGCTGTATGTGGATGGGTTAATTTCTGGACTCTTGATTCTGTTCCATTAATCAATGTATCTTTCATTATACCAGTACCAAGCTGTTTTGACCACTGTAGCCATGTAGTAAAATTTGAAATCAAGGAGTGAGAGGCTTCCTACCCTGTGCTTCTTAAGCAGGGCTTTGCTTATCCTGGGTCTCTTTCCTTTCCATATGAAGTATGTAATTGTTTTTTCCATCTCTTTGAAGAATGTCATTAGAATCTGGATTGGGATTGCATTATATGTGTAAATTGCTTTAGGCAGTGTTGACATTTTCACAATGTTATTCTTCCTATCCAGGAGCATGGTCTGTTTTTGTAAGTCTCTTTTGGTTTCTTGTAGTAGTGTTCTGTAGTTTTCTTTGTATAGGTCCTTTGTTTCTCTGGTTACATTTATTCCTAGATATTTCATCCTTTGGGTGGCTATTGCAAATGGTATTGCTTTCCTAATGTCCTTTTAAGCACTGTCATTATTGGTATAGAGGAATCCAACTGATTTTTAGATGTTGATCTTGTACTCTGACATTTTGCTGAATCCTCCAGTGAGGTCTAGTAACTGTTTTGCTGAGTCTTTCGGGTTTTTTATATATAGGCTCATATTGTCTGCAAATAGTGAGAGTTTTCGTCTGTAAATAGTGAGAGTTTTACTTCCTCTTTGCCAATTTGGATGCCCTTGATTTTCCTATCTTGCCGTATAGCTCTGGCTGAGACTTAGAGCAGAATATTGAATAGGAGTGGTGACAAAGGGCATCCTTGTCTGGTTCCTGTTTGCAGATGGAAGGCTTTTGTTTTCTCTCCTTTGAGAATAGTATAATGTAGGCTGTTGGTATAGTATATATGCTCTTGATTATGTTGAGGACTTTCCCTTCAATTCCTACTTTGTTGAGTGTTTTTATCAGGGATGGATGTTGGATTTTCACAAATGCCTTTTTTGCATCAATCGGTATGATTTTTTTCCCTTTTTTCTTGTTTATATGGTGAATTACGATTGTTTTTCTAATGTTGAACCATCCTTGCATACTTGGTCATGATGTGTTATTTTTTTGATGTGCTGCTGGATTCTGTTGGCTAGGATTTTGTTGAGACTTTTTACATCTATGTTCATGAGGGATATTGATCTGTAATTTTCTTTCTTAGTGATGTCCTTCCCTGGTTTTGGTATGAGGGTTATGTTTGCTTCATAAAATCTATTAGGAAGTTTTCCATTCTCCTGTATATTCTGGAATAATTTGAGTAGAATTGGTGACAACTCTTCCCTGACTGGTAGAATTTACGAGTGAAGCCATCTAGATAGACCTGGACTTCTTTTGGTTGGGAGTTTTTTGATGTCTTGATCAATTTCTTCTATTGTTATGGGTCTGTTCAAGTCTTCTACTTCACTCTGTGTGAGTATAGGTAGGTCGTGTTTTTCTAAAATTATATCCATCTTTTCTAAGTTTTCAAATTTGTTGGAGTCCAACTCTTCATAGTATTCTGTTATTATCCTTTGGTTCCGTTGTGACATCACCCATGTGTTTCTAATGCGTGTTATTTGTGTCTTCTCCCTCTTTTCTTTTGTTAGGTTTGCCAATGGTTTGTCAATTTTATTACTCCTTTTAAAGAATCAGCTTCTTGTCTTGTTGATTTTTTTCTATAGTTTTTCTGTTTTCTCTCATTTATTTCTGCTTTGATCCTTATTTGTTTTCTCTTGGTGACTATAGGTTCCCTCTGTTGGTCTGTTTCTAGTTGCTGGCTATGTTGTGTTAATGTTTTAATTTTGATTCTTCTTTTTGGATGTGCGCATTTATCACAATAAATTGTCCTCTCAGCACTGCTTTTGCTGTGTCCCAAAGATTTTGGTATGTTGTATTTTCATTCTTGTTTGTTTCTGGGTACTTTCTGAATTCACGTTTAATTTCTTCTATTATCCAGTTGCTCTTCAGCAGGGTGTTATTTAGTTTCCATGTATTAAACTTTGTTTCCTTGATCTTTTATTGTTTATTTCTAATTTTATGGCATTATGGTCTGAAAAGATGCTTTATATTATGGATGCTTGCTTTGTGACCTAACACATGGTCAATTCTGGAGAATATTCCATGTGCACTGGAAAAGAATGTATATTGTGCTGTTGTTGTGTTGAATGCTCTGTACACATCTATGAGGTCAAGTTGGTTGATAGTGCTGTTTAGTTCCTCTGTAGCTTTGTTGAGTTTCTTTCTGGTTGCTCTATCCCTTTTCAAAAGTGGCATATTAAAATCCTCAAGTATAATTGTAGATTTATCTATATCTTTTTTCAATTGTAGTAGAGTTTGCTTTATATATCTTGGTGCTCTTTCAATTAATTATGGTTATGTCGTCTTATTCAGTTGACACTTTAATCATGAGATAGTGTCCTTCTTTATCTCTTATGGTGGTTTTTGTCTTAAAGTTTATTTTATCAGAGATTAGTATTGCCACTCCTGCTTGTTTTTTATTGCTGTTAGCTTGGTATGTTTTTTTCCATCCTTTAACTTTTAGTCTGTTTTTGTCTTTGTATGTAAGGTGTGTCGCTTGCAGGCAGCATATTGAAGGGTCTTGTTTTCTTATCCATTCAGCTACTCTCTTGTCACTTCACTGGTGCATTTAATCCATTGACATTCAGTGTAATTATCGATAGGTATGGATTAACGCCTGTCATTATGTTAATTTTTTTTGTTCTGCATGGCTTCCTGTGATGCGTTCATGTTTTTGTGCTATTTTGTGTCGATTTCTTCTTTGTTTTAAAGTTTCCTTGTTCTTCTTGGATCTTCATTTTCATGTTAAGTTGTGAAGTATTAATTTTCTTTGAGGTTATCCTATAGTCTGTTAAATTTTCCCTGAATTTAAGACAGTCTACTGTATCCTGTCACATACTCGACTGCCTCACCACCTGGATCGCTGTTCCTATATTTTTCTCTTCTTTGACATTGTTAATATTTTGATCTTTGGTTGGCTTCACGGTCTTCTGAATTCATTGCTGTAATTTTGTTTCGTTCTGAACTCTGCTATCCATCGACTGTGTTCCAGGTGGTGTTGCCACGTCTGTCAATCTTGTTGTCTGTTCTTGCTGGTTTTCATTCCAAAGAACCCCCTTTAAGATGTTTCGAAGTGCTGGATTGGTGTTAACAAAATCTCTTAGTTTCTGTTTATCCTGGTATATTTTGATTGCACCATTGTATTTGATTGACAGTTTTTCTGGATAGAAGATTCTTTGTTGGCAGTTTTTTTTCTTTTAGGGTTTTATATATGTCTCCCCATTGCCTTCTTGTCTTCATGGTTTCTGCTGAGAAGTCGGAGCTTAATCTGATTTGCTTGCCTTTGTAAGTGACACTTCTCATTTCCCTGGCTGCTTTTAGGATTCTCTCCTTATCTTTGATTTTGGAGAGCTTGATTATTATATGTGTTGGTGATTTTATTTTGGGGTCTATCCCTCCTGGGGTTTTTTCAGCTTCTTGAATGTTTATCTTCTTGTTCTGAAAGGTGTTAGGAAAATTTTCTTCCAGAAGCTCTTTAACTATCTCTTTTGTGGACTTCTGTGATTCTTCTTGTTCTGGAATGCCAATAATTCTTAAGTTATTCCTCTTTATGTTATCCAGCAGGAATCTTACACTCTTCAGATTTTTTTAGTCCGTTTTTCTGCTTGCTCTCCTGTCTTAGCAGTATTGAGAGATTTGTCTTCCAGATCACTAGTTCTGGCTTCCATCTCTTCCGTTCTCCTCCTTTGCCCTTTCAGTGTATTGTCCATTTCTGATATTTTATTATTAATCATCTGGATTTCATTTTGCAGGTTTTGGATTGTTTTCAATGCCATATCTATCTTGTTTGATTGCTCCTGTAGCATTTTCCTGACTTCTTCCTTATTTTTCCTTCACCCCTTTTCAGAGTCTTTGAATTTGTTTCCATATTATTCTTCTGAATTCCTTCTCAGACAGATCCAGAGTCTGCTCTTCCACTGGAAAGTCTGTGTTTGCTTCCAGCTCATTTGTATCACTTTTTTTTCTGTTTTTGGACATGTGTTGATACCTTTAATTGTGTTTTCTTGGACATTTTCAAGTTATGTGGGCTTTTAATGCTTAAATGGATGTATGTTGCTTTGTTGTTAAGCTTACTGAGTGTCTCCTGGTGAATATGGTCTGGAAATATGCTTTCCTTTTCACGTGTAATGCCTAGCAACTGGTTTTGCTCTTGTCCAGATGGTAGGGGTACTACAGGTTATGCTTGCAGCTTGGCTATATGGGCACAGTTTCTGCCTCTTCTTGGGTAAGGTAGGGGGAGAAAGCTCCCACCCCTGGAAAAGAGTGAGGCCAAAAGGACCAAAGACAGAAACAATATAAAAGCAGAGACAGAAACCACCAATCAAAAACAAAATTAAAATTGTGATTGCTACTGTTCACTGGCCTTTGTTCTGCACAGGGTCCTGCCTAGGTTAACTATGGGACTGGTTCCAGGGTTAATACATCATGAGAAGCAGCCTGTGGTTTCCTCTCTGGGCCATTGGAAATCTGTGGGTGCAATGCTGGACCCTTTTGGGGGTGTGCTCCTGCCCACCTGAAGGCGTCTGGGCTGTGCAGTGAGGGCGCGATTGGGTTGAAGAGGAGAGATACATGAAAAATGAAAAGCGAAAGATGAAAAATCGGTCACACCTCTCCCTTCAGATGCGCTGTTCTGTGGCTTCTAGTGCTGGGTCACTGCCTCCGTTTGGCTGTCCAAGCCATGATATTTTAAATAACCACATATGCATACAAAAGTTGATAGTGAATAAGGAAGAGTGTAGAAGAATTGATACATTTGAATTATGGTGTTGGAAGAGAATATTGAAAGTACTATGGATTGCCAAAAGAACAAACCAATCTGTGTGGAAAGAAGTACAGCCAAAATGCTCTCTCCCTGGGAGCCAGGATGGCCAGACTTTGTCTCTCATACTTTGGACATAGTGTCAGGAGGAACCAGTCTCTGGAGAAGGACATCATGCTTGGTTTAATGGAGGGTCGGAGAAAAAGAGGAAGACCCCCAACGAGATGGATTGACAGAGTGGCAGCAGTGATGGGCTCACATGTAGCAGTGATTGTGAGGTTTATGCAGGACCAGGCAGTCTTTTGTTTTGTTGTGCATAGGGACACTATGAGTTGGTACCAACTCAATGGCATCTACAACAAAACAGCTGGCTATTATTTGTAAAGATGAGAATTGTTAACAAAATCTTGCATACCCAGCTATCTTACAGAATTCTCTTTTTTTAAAGCTTCATGTTCTGTGACATCATGCACTTTAATGTGCACAATTACCACCTCCATCCAGTTCCAAACATTTTCATCATCTGAGAGAAAACTGGTCCCATTAAGCAGTCACTCCCCACTCCATGGAGCTTCAGCATCCACTAGTCTGCTTTTGTGTCCATTGACTCACCTGTTCTGAATACTTTGTATGACTGGAACCATGCATCATTGTGTGACCTGTGGTGTCTGGCTTCTTTCACTTAGCATGTTTTCCAGATTCATCCAAGAGGTACTATGTATCAGAGCTTCATTCCTTTATATGACTGAATACTAGTCCACTGTATGTATATACCACATTTGATTTATCCAATCATCTGTCGATGAACACTTGGGTTGTTTCTACCTTTTGGCTGTTGTGCACATTACAGTAAGTGGTGTACAACTATGTGTTTGAATCTCTGCTTCCAAGTCTTTTGGGAGTATACCTAGTGGTGGAATTGCCGACCACAAGGTCTATGGTTTGAGCCCGCCAGCCACTCTGTGGGAGAAAGATGAGGCCTTCTGCGCCCACGAATATTTAAAGCCTCTGATACAGGGTTGCTACGAGTCAAAACTCCATAGTACTTAACAGCAACAGCATAGTAATTCTGTGTTTAACTTTTTGAGGCACCTCCAAGCTGTTTTCCACCACAGCTGTACCAGTTTGCATTCCCATCAGCAGTGTGTAGGGTCCCCATTTTCCACATCTTTGCCAGCAGTTGCTATTTGTTTGTTCGTTTAAATGAGTATCTCAGTAGGTGTGAAGTGATACCTCATTATGATTTAGATCTCCGTTTCCTTAATGACTAATGCAACATGCAAGCAAACACAGTACGGTAAACCAATAGATGGGGTCCCCTTATTTCAGATATCCCTGGTATATGAAGTACCAGCCGGGTTATCTATGGTAGACAGGCTTTAGACTAAGACAGACTAGAAAAACAGACCTGGTGATCTGCTACGGAAAATTAGCCAGTGAAAACTGTGGCTCACAGAACGTTGCCTGAGACTTTGACTCACTTACTCTGGGTACGTCATTTGTTATTGTTGTTAAGTGCCGTTGAATCGGGTTCAACTCATAGTGACCCTATTTTCCAGTGAGTTTGAACCACTGACTTTGTGATTCAAACCGACCTTTAGGTCCAGTGCTTATCCTACAGCGCCACACCAGGACTCCAGGGACCAATCCTGCCTGGTAAAGTGTGTGTGTGGAGGGGGGATGGGGGGAGGGGCAGTGAAAGCCAGGGAAACTCTCAGCCAGATAGAGTGACATAGTGGCTGCAACAATGGCCTTGCACAGAGTAGGAGTCTTGAGGATGGTGCAGGACTGGGCAAGGTTTCACTTTGCTATATATGGTGTCTCCGTGAGTTGGGGTCTTCTCAATAGCAGCTAACAATGATGATGTTTGAGTAGCTTTTCATGTGCTTGTTGACCACTTACATATAAAGGGACTTAAAGTTCACAGAAAAATTTCATTATCTTTTCGTTGCATTTTCCTCACTTTTTAAAAGTCCTCATATTTTTGGAGACATGACACTTCAAATCTTTTACCTGTTTGTTGTTGTTGTTATGTGCCATAGAGTCGGTTCCGACCCATAGCGACCCTGTATAGGGTTTCCGAGGGTGTAAATCTTTACAGGAGTAGAAAGCCTCATCTTTCTCCCGCGGAGCAGCTGGTAGTTTCGAACCGCTGACCTTAAGGTTCGCAGCCCGATTCGTAACCACTATGCTACCTGTTTTTTAGTTGGATTATTTTGTCTTTTTGTTCTTGAGTTGTAGTTTTTTCAGTTTTAGATATTAGACCCTTGGAAACTCTGTAAAGGGTTGCTGTGAGTCAGAACCAACTCGACTGCACTTAATAACATCATTAGATCCTTTTTAGATATATGATTTGCCAGAATTTTTTGTTTGTGGTTTTTTGGTTGATTCTCTTGTTTTTTTTTTTTTTTTCCAGGTATAGATTATATCATCTATAAGTAATGATAAGCTTTCATCTTCCTTTTAAATTTTATAATTTTGCAGTGGCCATTACTTCCAAAACATTGCTAAATAATAATGATGGTGTTGGTGGTTGTTGTGTGTCATGAAGTCAGTTTCAAATTTTAGCGACCCCTTTGTAGGGTTTCTGATACTGTAAATCTTTACAGGAGCAGAAAGTCTCATCTTTGTCCCTCAGAGTGACTGGTAGATAGAAACTGCTGACCTTGTAGTTAGCAGCCCAGCTCCTAGTCCACAGCACTACCACGGACTTTTCTGTAGGTAAATTTCCAGGCTGTGGAAAGACTGGTCAAAGCATTGACAGATTGCTTCCTGGAAACCTTTGCCTTAGGTGCGTTGCCACCCGAGGGTCTGTTTTTATAGTGGGTTGCTTTTAATTCATGTTCTAAGGAATATTACTGTACATTGTTGGGCTCCACTTACATTTTTACATGAAAGGAAAGCTAGGATGTCCTTTCCCATATACCTCCTTCCCTGTTTTAATCAGAAGCCAATAGCTAAGGTGAGTGAGCAGCCACAGAGGGAAGAGTTTAGCTTTTGGTGATGTAGATGTGTGAATGCTGAATGAACTGCTCTTTGTGGCTTTTGAATTTGGATTGACAGGTTTCCCCTAAGTGTGGTGGTGTGTGCCTGAGTGTAGATGCGCTGTGCTTAGCTGTGACTGTGCAGTAGGAATAGAAGCCTGCTGGTGGTCATAGAGAGCCAGAGAGACAAGCACTGACTTGCTGCGAAAGCTCATCATTAAGTGCTAGTATGGAGGATCATCTTCTCTTGATAAACTCACAGCTCTGGAAACCATCAGAGACAAATGCATGCTGTCTGAGACAACAGTCATTGCCAAAATATTATCCAGAAAGCATAGGAACTCTAAGGCCATTCTTACTGAACAGTTATCCCATGTCTTGGGCTTTCCTTTTCAATGCTCTTCTTTTGGGCTAAATCTCAATGTCTGGGTGAATTTCAACTTCATAATTTCCCTGGAGGTGGTTTCTTTCTCCCCACACCTTTAAATGTGTTTGAGATTACTGTCTCCCCTGTTGAAGAGTCTGGACATCGTTTCCCGAATTACTGTGATGATTGTTCTTGGTCTCCCTTTAGTTCCAGATGCTTCACCAAGATGAATCAAATAAAAGAGAAAAGATCAAGGCAAAGGGACTTGACTTTGAAGATGACCTGAGAGATGAAGTAGAAGACGCTGTCCAGAAAGTTTGTAATGCAACTGGATGTTCAGTTAGTATTTCTGTCATCTGTAAGAATGCTTTCTAAACAAGTGCTGCTTTGTCTCGTTCATCTGTTAGTGTTATGTGCCACTCCAGCATGCTAGCACCTGGTGGACCAAAATAGGTCCATGAGGTTTGTAACTTGATTAAGTTACATGTTGAGACTTAATTACGGTTGTTTATTCATATCCTTCTTTGTTTGTTTGACTTCGCCTAATTTTTTCTCACTAGTTTTTGCACTGGCGAAAGTATGATTTTACAAAAAGAATTCGTGTGTTAAGACATTTGTGTTGTGAAGTGCCGTTAAGTCAGTTCTGATTCACATCAACACTATATAGGGCTTCCAAGGAGCTCTTGGTGTTTTTGAACGACCCTTGTCCAGTGTTTGTCCTACAGTGTCACACCAGGGCTCCTTTTTGAAAAATGCATATCAGATGGTTATTCAGGTGACCCACTGTTTTGAAAATGAAGACATTTTCTAAATGAAAAAGCTCTAGAAGTCTCACCTCAACTCTCATTACTATATCTCTTTATCAGATTGTTAAAGGAGAACTAGGTATGAAAGTAGATCCAGAATCCTAAAGTATTTCTTTGTGTCTTGGATAGGATTTTAATTTAATAGTCCAGAACCTGGAGGCTGAAAATTATAATATTGAATCCGCAATAATTGCCATGCTTCAGATGAACCAGGGGAAAAGAAATAGTAAGTCCATGATTGATTTATTATGTAAGTTTCAAAATGAGTGTGTTGCTGGTTTTCTAAATACATTTTAATCAAATCCCAGATTGTAATTATATTGTCATTTCTTCATTTAGCAACTGTTTGTTATTAAGTCCTGGATTAGACAGTAAACCAGACCCAGGCCCTGCATCTGAGAGCATGTGGGGAGGGGGAGTGTGGGCTTAGGTAATAGTACATAATGGAGTTGTGGAAATGTTATAGGGCTCTAGGGAACACAGGAGGTGGCCACCTGACCTCCCCCCCACCCCCACACCTCCCCTCCCCCGTGGAGGGATGGAGAGTGTCAGAGAAGCTTCTCCTTTTAAAGATAAGATCCTCCTAAATCCCAAGTGTGAGAGCTGAAATGGAATGAACACCTTAGTTTTCTGAAGAACATAAGAGTTTAGATGACAGGATTTATTTCAGCCTTGTTTGTTTGCTTTTAACTTGAATTGAGTTTAATTTTCTGATGCAGAGCAAGGAAAACGGACGTGTAATGTCTTTCTAATTCCACAAGTCATTTATTTAAAGGTTTCAGGAAATAATTATTGCCAATTATTAGGTTCCAGTTACTGCTCCTGACATTGCGGTTCTCCATGTGACTGGGTCTCTTACCCACTTTTTGTTCTCTATAAATAACGAGGTCTTTGGAATTTTGAGGATTGCTATCCTGTATCTGTGCTGTCCAATATGGTAGGTACTTGAAATGTGACTAGTGCAGCTGGAATTTAAATTTTATTTAATTTTAGCTGATTTAAATCTAAACAGCCACTTATGTCTTGTACCAGATGGCACAGCTTTAAAGCATATTTCTTTTCTGGTTTTTAAGTGCAAATGAAAGATTGCACCCTAAAATTTCCTGTTTATCTCGTAACACACAGGTGAGAAGTTGATGATAAAGCTGGTCAGCAGATTATTTTTCCTTTTCCCAAATTTGCCAGTGCTGTTTTTTGACTTGATACTAAAATTTCGTCTCAAGGAAACCTGCTCTCCCAATGATAGTGATCTAGGGCCCTGGGCAAATTTGGAATCCTTTCAAACAACTATCACATTGTGTAATTTCCATAGGTTCTCAATAGATTTTTTAAAACAATTTTTTTTATTGTGAATTGAGTGAAAGTTTCAGGGCAGACAAATCATACACCTTGTTTCATTACAATGATTACAATCCCCACCATGTACCATCTCGATGTATTTTAATGAACTCTCTTTCTTTGGAAGATGCAGATGAGCACCTTGAGTCCAGTGGTCGTGTTCTGAAACCGTGTGGCCCTTTATGGGAGGAGAGTGGCAGTGGTGCCAGAATCTTTGGAAACCAGGGCTTAAATGAAGGCAGGATTGAAAACAATAAGGCACGGGTCAGCCCTACTGAAGAAAACAAAGCAAATAAAAACCAGCTCCCAAAGGTATGGAAGGTTGTTGAAGGGTGAAATGGAGGGCTGCTGGAATTTATGGCAGTTGGTGGGGACTTGGAATTCATTTTAGTTGTATTTTTGTCTTTTGATGTCTAGAAATCGTTATTGTAGAAAACATGGGGAGCACACAATGATGTACCAAGAATAGAATGAAGTGTTCAGTCATGGTTCTGTTCTGTGCATTGAAGATTGGAAGGAAAGATACATTGAAATCATATTCCTTGTACAAATGTGTAGCTGTTTCCCCCACCTAACATGATTGGGTGGGTGCTTCCCATGTGAATCTACATTATCTTAGAAGCATCATCATCTACAATGAACACTTCTTTGTCTTTTCCATTATTTTCCTGGAACAAGTCCCAGAAGAGGAATGAACAGGTTAAAGAGCATAGATGGAGGAATGGTTTTAAAGATTTGGGTAAAATGTCAAGTGCTTCCTAGAAGTTATGCATCTCCCTCCCCACCCACCCAGCCCTACACCCAACAGTCCTATGTGACACCATTTATTTTATTGAATTGAAAATTCATTTGAAAGATTTTCACCAAGATACTTTGAGTTCAAAATGCAGCATGATAGGAAAAGCCACAGACAGAGGCAAAGATACAGTAAACTTCTGAGGAGTTTGTTAGAATTATCTGGGGCTTTAAATTATGTAGAGAAAGGGATCCTCTGACCTGTTTGAGTGTTTGCTCTTACTGGCTAGGGTGAACATCCAGTTGAGAGATTTGGAATTGGTTAGTGAGGAGAAAGGAATTGATTTTGTTTGCTAGCTCAGCAGAGAGCTTTGCATTTAAGCATGAATTTGAAGAGTCCTGGGCTGATTTTCTCCCTTTCTGCAGGAAAGCCTTGTGCCCTTTGCATCTCCCTCGTACCTGTGGCAGCCTGGGCCACCCGTGCTGGCAGTCTCACGGCAGCCATCTTCTCTTTCAGACCACAAACAAACAGAGGCGAGAACAACAGCGACTGGAGAAGAAGAGGCGGCAGGAGGAGAGGCACCGTCAGAAAGCCTTGGAGAGCAGGAGTAGCCACAGGGACAACAGAAGTGACACAGATGTGAATACGCAGGTCACCTTGGTGAAGACCTTCGCTGCTCTCAACATCTGACTCTCTGGTCTGCTGGGAATTGTAATAAGCTGATGGAAAACAGAATGCTATGTACCAACTTCCCAGAGAGGCCATTCTTTATAACAATGAAACTCAGCCCAGAGTCCACCCCTAAGCTCACTCATACACTAGATTCGTTTCCTGCAAGCTGCCTCTCTTTCTTTTATAGTTGGTTAGTGATGTGTTTTACTTCATGAACATGCAGTGAAGCCACTCACTTTCCACAGTACAAACTTACAATATTGAGTTTTAGGGATGGGTCATCAGCAGGTCAAGAAAACCTTTGACATGTAGCTTTACTTGTTTTGAAAATCAGACTTTAGTGACCCTGAGGTCTTAACCCTGGGGGTGAGTTTTGCTGTAATTCTGTGTGAGGTAGTTTGGATTCATCGTCGGAGGTTCAGAACAAGTTTCCTTTATATCATTTTCATTTTCCAACAGATTAATAGACAGGGTAGTTTGTAACCAATCTGCAAACTCAGGAACATGTTTAGATTTAGTCTTCTGCTAATCCAAGTTACTTAGTAAATGACTCAGAAAATGCTTTCTCAAAGTAATACACTATGGGGGCTGTGGCCTGTAGTTGGGCGGAAAAGTAAACAACTACATCGCTTGCCTTCCTAATTCAGGAATTGTTGTGATCTCAGCCAGGATGCAGGTGCTCTTAGATTATTTTTGCACTTGAGCCATATGATACACATACCTGACTGTTAATGAGGGCTGGGCTGCAGGAAATTTGATAGTGTAGAGTTTTGGATGCCCGTTTTTTGACAGTGGAAAGATTGGCTTTATCATTTGTGATGCAGTTCTGGAATTCTGCTTGTCTGGAGAGTGCAGAGTCTGCTTGTCTGGAGGTGGTCAAGTAAGAAATCAAGAGATTCCCAGGATCTTTTTGTCCAGGAAGAATCTCTAATAAGTTACTTGCTTTTTTAGGGGGAGAATGTTGGGAAGAATGTCTATAAAGTTTTTCAGGTTCACATTTTAAGGAACTGTATTTTCCTCTTTGTAATTCTAGACTTAGAAGGAAACCTTTAGAGAAATAAAAGTAACTTGACCCAAGAGGTTCCTAAAATTTCCTGGTATTATGAAAAGTATAGCCCATAAAATGCTGCGTTTATTTCTTTGACGTTGGAAAAACTCCCCAGAAACCACCCTGAATTATCAGAGAACATATTTTGGCTACACCCTTTGACTGATTCAGCATTTCTGAAATCGGCAGATTTGGGCAATCGAGAGATGCCATTCCTAAAACTTAGGAGTTAGATAGAAGTGACCTTTAAAACTATAACACACGAAGTGGATGGACAATCTTGGGCAAGCTTTGCCTTTTGCAGACCTGACGTTTGGACGTATCGTATATGTTGACTCAGAAGTTAATTATTGTCTCCCTCACTCCTTCAATTTCAAAGTTGTAAAATCCCAGAAGAAGGGAAAACTATTAAGTTTTGACATGTCTATATTGATCATTGCCTGGGTTGTCCCAGGACTCATTGAATTGTCTTTATCAGTGGGCTATTTCCTTTCTTACGTATTTTAATATATGTTTGTTTGGGGTTTGATGACTTTTGTGGCTGCAGCATCCATAGTCTCTGGGAATGGCTCCCAGGACATGGATTTGGGTACAGCGGATGTACTATCGAGCAGGTTGTTGTCTGTGTGAGAGTGAGGCTCTGGTACTCAGGCCACACAAGTGAAGGCTTTTCTGGTCTTCATCTCTAAGGGCTGGGACCCAGTACTTCAGAATCTGTTGCTCTGTGGACTCTCTCCTCTGACTCTGGCTGAGCCTTTCTGGAGGAACAGCCCTTGTCTGCTACGTATTGTTAGAGTGCAGGAGGCCAGTAGTATCGACCCTGGGAAGGACCGAGGTTGTGTACCAGAAAGTCAACAGAATCAGCGTCAGAAGTAGCTGAAGGGAGGCCCACTGACAGAAGCAGTGAAGTCCTTTGCTAACCTGGTTGGTGAAGGGTCCTTGGGCCTCACTAGGTTTTAGAAGTTTTGTTGTTGTCGTTAAGGGCCGTCAAGTCGATTCTGACTCATAGCGACCCTGTATAGACTTTGCGAGGAGCAGCTGGTGAGCTTGAACCACCGACAGTAGGTTCAAACCGACCTTGTGGTCCAACGCATTAACCCTCAGCACCACACCAGGACTCCTTAAAAGTTTAGAAGTTTAGAAACTGCTAAAAAGAGTACTAGACAAATTTATTTCTAAATTACCTAATTCTGATAATAGGCTTCAGAACAGTGGTTTTAAATACTAATCACATGGCTTCAGTAATTTTCTTTCATTGTCTTCTTACAGCTTTCTAGTTCTAATTGGTCATGTGTGTTTAACTAGTATGCTAAATACTAGGAGTGGGGTACATGTATTCAACATCAGTGGTAGCTAGCTTCTAACTTAGTGTTTGAATTTAGAATTCACTGCCTCAGTCTCATGGAAACGTGTAGTAGGTGGAACCCATTTACCTAGTCGCCTTAGTAGCGGGCACTCAGCAGTTATTTTATTAGCAGCCAAAACGGAGGCCCAGTGTTTAGTCCTGGGATGGCTACTGTCAGTAACTTCTCCAATAAAGTTACTCCTGTGAATATTATATTGGGAACTCAGTGGATCATAACCTCTGGGCGGCATCTTGACTGTTAGAGATTGATGTTACATGGAGTTGTCTTGGTAGCATTTAGGCCAGGAGAAAGGTGATAGGGCAGTGGTCTGTAGCTGCTTACTGGTCTTGTCATAAGCTGTATATTAAGGTTTTATGGATTTTTAAAAATATTTTTTATAGGTCTAAATAAAATTTTAGTGGCAACAGCTTTGAACTAGAGAGGTAAAAATCTTAAAACAACTTAGAACCACAGCTTCTCAGTCCTGTCTGTAGTTGCTATCAGGAGACTGCTAGAGAGACAGAGTGTCTGTGTCTAGTTACGTTTCAAAGTTCCGAGTATGTGCTCTCCGGAGCAAAGTCTGGCTGAAGAATTATGGCAGAGAGAAGCATCTTACATGTTATTTGTGGTTGTCTATAGTTTCTTGTATAAACTCTTAAAACACTTCAAATCCATTTGGTTGAGAAGGGCTTGTGAAGTGGAATCTCCCTTATGTGGGCAGCTAGAGCTCAGCTTAAAGGGAACTTTTCTGTGGGTCATCCATGATGCCCTGCCTTGCTTCCCTGGACAACCTTTCCAATGTGAAATGATAAGGTGCTGAGGGGTGGGGCGGGGTGGGGAGGAGGGACTTGTGAAATGGGGGGAGGGGGCATTGGTCACCTATTATGTAGGTAGATACCAAGTGGAGTTGGCATTGAACTGTACTCGTAGGGAGTCCCTGTAGTCAATGTGCAAATTTCTCTCATTCTGAGAAACCCTCTAGACTGCCTGGGTTTTACTAGGTCAACTAGAATGCATTACCTCTGTGGAATGTTCAGCTTGAATATTCAGTCAGATAAAGGAAAATTGGACTCCTAGGCAGAGTTGACTGAAAGTCACCTGACCAAAAGGGTCTTTGTAGGCTGGAAGAGTGTAGCGTCTTGATAATGTGTCACATTTGTGGCTCCCATTTTGGGTAGAAACATAGCTCTTCACCTCTTTACCTCAAGGTTCTCTGTCTCGATAGCAGCCTTCAGCCTCAGAGCCTGATGCAGTTTGTGTCTGTCTGTCATTCTGGTTATTCACGGTTTCATTCATCTCAGCTTTCAGAACAGGTGCCCTAAAACTCTGGGGCCTTATGATGTTCTCCAGTGATTTAATAATGGCACATTTTACAAGGTATGTTTTCCTGACTCTTAAAGCAAATTGTATTTTTCCATTGACCTCATTGAATAGAAGATCTTTCCATATCTGGGTGTTTTTAATGTAAGATAAAACAAAGGGGACATATTTTAATTAAAGCATATCTCTGCCATCACAGTTTAGAAAGGGGAAAATCCATAATTTTTTTAAAAGCAGAAGCAAAACTGAACACCAGTCACAAAGTGTATCTCTAGTTGTGCAACTCAGTGTGTACCCCGAGGCTGAGGCTGCAAGAACGAGCTGTCTGTGCCCTGTGTACTGCCGGACCCTGTACCAGTCCTTTAGAAAACCTCAGCCTCTCAATTCCTCCTTCCAAGGGGCTCCTTTCTAGAGTATCTCTATTTCCCTGTCCCAGTTAGGATAACTTTGTAGCTCAATTACAACATTCAGCATCCGTGCAAAGTTATTTGAGAAGGCTCTGGTATCAGGGTAAAGTGTTTACGTCAAAACATGAACTTCTGCCTAGTGGATTTATGTTCAGCGGGACTTACCTATGATACAGAATTTCTGTTCACTCTGCTGGGAGCCATAGAAAGGACTTAGTAGTGGACACAACTTCTGTGGCCTGGCTCTAATCCTTTGCCTGTCAACACCCAGCAGGTCACTGTTGCCAGCCAGCCATGACAATCATTGGAACTTAGTCACAGACGTCAGCCTGTGGTTTGATCCCCTGACAGGTCCCTTGAGCCAAGCTTGAGGAATGCTGGTGTGGACCTCCTCACATCTTCCCACTTTTTCTTTTTCCAGAGCAGACAGGGCCCTTGGCTTCCCTGGCTCCTGTCCCAACATTCCTCACCACCATGGAGCTCCCTGCAGAGAAGAGAAGAGCCGGACTCTAAGCCCACGTGCTCTTATCCCTGGTGTGGAAGTGCTGGTGTGCTCCTGGCTCCTTTCCAAAGGAGGGCAGGTGGCTGAGTGGTGAAGGGCCATCACTCTTTCTAATTGCACTATACTTGTTCTAGCTTCAGTTTGGAGATATTTAAGACCTCCATGGGGTCATGATCCATAGACTTAGGGAGTCTTAGCCTTATCTTATCTATGGAGCTTGATGGTGAGAAATGTGAACATTGTCTGATATCCGTAGTTGATTTCTCCTAGGTTATTTTTTTTTCTTTCCACAGATTGTGTTAATCTGAACCATTTTATTTTTCATTTACCAAAGTACTGTACTCGGCTATTTGCAGTGTTTTCAAAACCAAATGTTTCTTTTTTTTGTCTTTTTAATCTTCAATACTTGGTGCAATAGAAGCTGCAAAGATGTGCCACTTTATGAAATGGAGTTTTATATACCAATAAATTCTGGTTTCAAAACAAAGTCTCAAGTTATTTTTTTTAAACTAATATTTGCCCACTGAGTGAATGAGACTTGGAGAACATTCTGGGAAATAATACTTTTTAGAGACCTTTCTGTGGAAGACATGTGTGTGTATCAAATTGAGTGTTGTTCCAAAGTGTTTCAACTTCTTCTAAACTGAAATTTCCAATTTTAGCCTCAGTAGGACTCCTGTTGTGGTGCTGTAGGATCAGCACTGGACTGTGAACCACTGGGTTGGTGGTTCAAACCCACTAACTGTTCCTGGTAGCGTGGTTATGAGTCGGGTTGCAGACCTCAAGGTCAGCACTTTGAAGCTACCAGCTCTTCCATGTGAGACAGATGGGGCTCTCGGCTCCTGTGAAAATGTACAGCCTCAGAAACTGTATACAGGGTCGCTCTGATTCGGAACTGACTCCACAGCCCACCACCGCCACCACTACCACCAGCTGCTCCCCGGGAACCCTATACTGGGTCACAGTGAGTTGGAACCGAATTGAAGGCATGTAACAAAAATAGTCCCTCTCCAGGAATGTTGGAATGGAATTATAAAATAAGAACTAGACTGTTGTTGCTGCTGTCAGATG
>NW_006408565.1:19888009-19912361 GCF_000296735.1 Chrysochloris asiatica | reverse complement strand
AGCTGCTCCTCTTGGAAACCCTATACAGGTCACTATGAGTTGGAAACAACTCCACAGTATTTACCACAGTACTTAACAACAACCAAGTTACTCTCAGGAGAAGGATCTGCTTCCAAACGTGTTACAGCTAGGAAAACACTATGGGACAGTTCTACTTTTATCGGGGTCACCATGGATCAAAATCTACTCAGTGGCAACTAACAGCAACAACATCTCATTTACAGTTGCTGTTGTTGTTAGGCGTTGTCAAGTTAGTGTGACTCACAGCGACACTGTAGACAGCAGAGGTCCTGCATCAGCCCCATAGTTGCTGCCTCTGTGTCAGTAGGTCGTTGGGGATTTCCCTCTTTTTCATTGACCATTTCAAAGGACTGGTTCCTCCTGATGACATGGCCAAAATGATGAAGTCTCTCCATCCTCACTGCTAAAGAGCACTCGGGCTGTGCTGCTTCTAAGACCTTTCTTCGTCTGAAAGTCCATGATGGTACTTTCAATACTCTTTGTCAACACCATAATTCAAATGCCAACACCATAATTATTCTTCAGTTTCCCTAATGTATTGAACTTTCACATGCATATGAGGCTATTGAAAATACCATGGCTTGGGTCAGGTGCACTTTAGTCCTCAAATATGCTGCATCAGATTTACCTAATGCGATACTTCCCTGGATTTCTTAACTGCTGTTTCCATGAACATTGCAGTACGCAACCTAACTCATAACCCTCTCCACTACCAGAGTTCCTTAGTTTTGATTCTGGTGGTGGTGGTGTGCTGTGGAGTCGGTTCTGACTCATAGTGACCCTACATACAGTTTCTGAGGCTGTAATCTTTGCGGGAGCAGAAAGCTTCATCTTTCTCCTGTGGAATGACTGGTTGTTTTGAACTGCTGAGCTTGAAGTTGGCAGGCTGACTCTTAACCACTACGCTACTACGAGAGCTCCTTAGTTTTGATTCTAGGCTCCATTAACTCCATACTTTTGTTTTGTTTTGTTTTTTTCAGAAAGCCCTGCTAGGACCAACGTGATTTTCCAATTTAGATAGTTCCCTCCCAACCACCACTCCCCTTCAAAAACTTTTATGACTTCCTTAATTCCATTGCAGGGACCAGATGACCACTTGCTGTGTTATAGAAGGACTTCCTGCCTCAGCACATGTTGGAGTAGGTGACCTGTAAGGTCCTGTTTGTGAGATTTTGATGAGTCTCTAAAGACAGAAATGTTCTCAGGCAAGGTAGGGTATAAATAAAAAAACACAAAAACTTATTTTCCTCCAGGCTAGGCCATTGCTAGCTGAGTAAGTGACAATTTATGATGCCAAAGACTAAAATCAGGCAAGAAGCTGCTGAGCTCATCATGTTCCTCCTACTCAGGGTTGCCTAGGAGAAAGCAGGATTGAAAACCTATCCACCAGTCAGACACACCACAGGCACCCTGCCTTCCTTGTACCTTCCCTTCCACAACTTCTCTGCTACAGTTTGGTATTGGATGGACTGTTGGACAAAATTGGCACACTAGGATGTTAGTGATTCAGAGATTTAGAACGTTTTGGTTCAAAAGGACTGAGACCAATCCTCTACTTAGTAGATTCTGTCTTGGCAGATGAGAAATTTTTCTACTTTGGGGAAATTTGACTGAATCTCCAATGGTAGACGGACTTGGGTATCTCAAAATTCCTTTATATTCAGTTTACTCATCCAAGCATTCAAGAATTGATCCAACATTTACTGAAGCTCTTATTTCTGGGCATTGAATCAGACATGGACCTGAACTTCATGAGGTTTCCAGTCCAGGAGTGGGAGGAGATACGTACCTGCCCCAAGGAGAACACATGTCATTGAGGAGGGCTGAATTCAGGAGGGAAATCATGGAAGGCTTGTTGGAGAAAGTAACATCTGGGGAGAAAAGATGTGGACCAAGTGAAAACATGGAGCAAGGTCATTGTGAAGGACAAACAAACAAAATCCTGCAAGTGGGATGCCCCAGATGTTGAGAGCTTCTTGTTGGTTGCCGTCCAGTCGATTTGGAGTAGAACTGTATACAAGGTTTTTAAGGCTGTGATCTTTTGGAAGCAGATCATTAGACCTGTCTTCCAACGCGTGTGTAAGTGGGTTTGCATTGCCAACCTTTCGGTCAATAGCCAAGCATGTAAACGTTTACACCATTGAGGGATGCCTAGAGAGTTTAAGGATACACAATTGATCTGGAAAAAGGCTGGGAACTTTAGGTACTTCTTGATGTGACTTTTACAACTGCAAGAATAGTAATGAATGAGTTCCACTCCTACTGAGTGAGTTCTAAAGCTCAGGTGTCCTATACTTAGTCCAGCCTGATGGCTCTTTATGGTGTCTGGAGTTGGACCATGTGTGCCTGCTGACCTTGAGACACAGGACAGCTAGTAGCCTTCCAGGAAGTGTGCGGCACACGGACGCTCCAGCCGGTTTGACTGTGGGAGATTGGCTCAGGAGCACTGAAGGTTAATGCTTCTCAAACATGTGCCCTCTTAAGCTAAATGAGCGTCTGGATGGCAGTGAGCCCAGGGGCTCTTCAAATACATTAGTATTTATCACATGTGTGCTGCTGTTTTCCTAAAATAATTCCATTGCCATGTCCTCATGGATTCAATTGGACAACTGTTAGTACTTGGTATGTGATGGATGCAGTAGAGGAGGCAAAAATATATGTAAGGTAAGCTAGAATAGTCAGGCGTCCAGGTGTGGTGCTGGACTGCAAGGTCGGTGGTTCAAGCTCACCCTCTACAGGGGCACTTTGAGTCAGAACTGACTTGATGACACTTAACAATAACAACAAAGGGAGCCCTGGTTTGATGCTGTAGGATAGGCACTGGATTGCTAACCATTAAGTTGGGCAGTTCAAAACCATCAGCCACTTCTTCGAAGGGTTGCTGACTCTGTGGTGCTTAACAACAACAACAGCATAGCTAGAAGAGCCCTGGTGGCGCAGCAGCTTGAGTGTTGCCCCAGACATTTTGAACAATTATTCGCTTTGAAAACTTAAAACCACTCTGAGGCTGAAGGTGCTATTATTTTACCAGTTGTGGTTAGGTGGATTTCAACTCCCGGCGACTCTCATTTCTAAGGGACTAAATAACTGGCCCAAGATCACAGGGTGGTAGCAGAGGCAGGATTTGAACCAGGGCAGTCTGCCTCCACTGTATACAAGAACCCCAAGCAAGAACCCAAACAACTGTAGTGTAAGCAGTGCTGGAGAAGGTAAACACTGCTTGACAGTTCAAAGGAGTTTGCTCCAGCTAGAAAGGCATTAGGAAGACTCAGCATTTGACATGTGCCTTAAAATGCATGGTGGTGATGAGCTGATGAACAAGGAAGAGCTCAGGCTGAGGGATGGTAGGGAAGCGGTGGGCATGTCCTTGGAATGGAGAAGAGCACACAGTAGATATGGCTAGGTATGATCCTGGACAAGCAGATACCACCTGGAGTAGCAAGGGATGGTGGGGAATGGTGAGCCCACTGAGGATGCCAGGATAGAGGAATGGCCTAGGGGAACAAACAGGAGGGAGACTGGATGGAGGATGAACCATTGGTCCTGATGCTCCATTTTTTTGCTTAGTGATAGTCCTTAGTGATGTACAACAGTGCTGTAAGATCAACACTGAACTGCTAACTGCAAGATCAGTGGTTCAAACCACTAGCCGCTCCTTGGAAACTCTCCACAGGGTTGCTATGAGGTGGAACTGAATCTATGACATTTAACAAGAACAGCATCTGCCTGTTGGCCATGTCCGATTCATCTCCACATTCAGCAAGGGACAGGAGCATAGTTAACATAAACACTTCCTGGAGGGAAGGATGAACTTTACTATAGCAGTCAGTTCTCTGGTGGTGATACTGGGAAACCCCAAAGCAATCATACTCCAGCCTACTCAGGAATTCCAATGCGACTTCTCATCACTTATTCAGCAACTTGCAATGGAACACTTCATGCATAGCTTTTGTTAGACACTAAGTGGGGACAAAAGGAAAACAATCCAAAATCCTGTCATCAGAATTAGAGAGTCAAGCTATAAAATATTTAGATAACCAAGTCCCCTCCCTAACCATGTTGCAGTCTGCTTGCCTTATTCATTGATTCCATGAATTAATAACACATAAGGCATTTAGAAGAATCAATGGGCTCAAACATGGCAACAATAGTGAGGTTGGCCCAGGATCGGGCAGTGTTTCATTCTGTTGTGCATAAGATTGCTATGAGTCGGTACCGATTTGATGGCACCATAGTGGTTACGAATTGGGCTGCCAACCTTAAGGTCAGCGGTTCGAAACTACCAGCAGCTCCGCGGGAGAAAGATGAGGCTTTCTACTCCCGTAAGGATTTACACCCTTGGAAACCCTGTACAGGGTCGCTATGGGTCGGAACCGACTTGACGGCACTTAACAACAACAACAACAAAGTGTAGTGGTTACGAATCAAGCTGCGAACCGCAAGATCAGCAGTTCGAAACTACTAGCTGCTCCGTGGGAGAAAGACAAGGCGTTCCGCTCCCATAAAGATTAACAGCCTTGGAAACCCTGTGTAGGGTCGCTATGAGTCAGAACCGACTCCACGGCACATAACAACAACAACAACAGCAAACAACAAGGCACTTAGAATTGTGCTGGGTAAATGCCAAGCACTTAATAGATGTTAGCTTTTATAATAGTAGCCCCTGGTGGTACAAGTGGTTAAGCACTTGGCTCCTAACCTAGTTGATGGTTTGAGTAAACCCAGAGGCACCTTGGAAGAAAGGTCTGGCGATCAGCCATTGAAACTCTTATGGAGTACTGTTCTTCTCTGACACACATGGTGACAAATGTTCTTTTACTTACTATTAATTCATTGATATGAATGCTTATTATGTGCTGAAATTGTTCTGTGTACTTCCACACATGCTAACAGATTTAAACCTGGCAGAAACCAAGCAACAAGAGGAAGTGTCATTGTCCTGCTTTACAAATGTCGAAGCTGAGCTGATTGTCATATGTTAGAGCTTCTCAGAGTGTCACGTGCACACAAATCACCTGCAGCTCTCGCTCACATAAAGATTCTGAGTCAGCACATAGGAGGTGAAGGTCAAGATGCTGCCTTTTCAACATGAACCCTGGTGCTACTCTCTGTGGCCCTCACTGTGGACACGAGGCCCGACAAGAATCCTACTGCTGACAAGGGGCAGAGCAAAGGACTTTCATACCTGCTGCTTCTGACTTCAAATTCAGGGTTTGTCTCTGCAATTTTCCCCCCTCTTTGTTCTTTCCCTAAGTCTGCAGTTTGAAATCAAGGGTTTGTGCTCTATGCATACACGCACGCGTACATATACATGGAATTTAGACAGACCTGTTTTCTCACTCATCAAAGATTTATTAGCACAGGGAAAACAAAGACCGAAACATGATCTATGGTCAAGAGGCTCACAGCCCATTGAGGATGGGTCCCAACAGGCTTGCTGGGCTCTTGGTCTTAAGTTCCAATTTTTACTTTGTCAGATGGTTATGCAACTTTAGGATCACCCTGTTGCTCATTCTGTTGGGCCCTTGGGTTCACTATGCCCAGACCATAACCTGCGCATTTCACCTGAGAGAGCGCCTTCTTCTTGTGTTTCCTAGTTGTGCAGTGGTACCGTCTTACACCATTTTAAGATGGTTGTAAGGTGTTTGGTAAGGTGGAGGGTCAGAGAAAAAGAGGAAGACCCCCAACGAGATGGATTGGCCACGTGGCAGCATCGGTGGACTCAAGCGTGGCAACAGTAGTGAGGTTGGCCCAGGATCGGGCAGTGTTTCGTTCTGCTGTGCATAAGGTCGCTATGGGTCGGTGCCGACTTGATGGCACCTTATAACAACAACAAGGCCTTATTTGGTTATTTATCATCATTATTTAGTATTGAAAATGAAAAGGGACCAATTTCACTGGCCCATAATCATTCTCCTACCTGATGTCAGATAATCCAAGTTAAGTCATATTCAGGTTCTTTGTTGTTGTTAGGTGCCATTGAGTTGGTACCGATTCATAGTGACCCTATACACAACAGAACAAAACACTGCCTGGTCCTGAGCCAACCTCACAATTGTTGCCATGCTTGAGCCATTGATGCTGACACTGTTTACAGCTTGGTCTTGGGTGGTACAAGTGGTTAAAGCATTCAGTTGCTAGCTGAAAGGTTGCAGGGTTGAGTTCATCCAGAAGTACCTCAGAAGAAAGACCTGGTAACGTACTTCTGAAAAATAATTGATTGAAACCCTGTAGAACACAGTCTCCTCTGACACACGGGCCTCACCCTGAGTTGGAATGGATTCTGCAGCAACTTGTCTATTTGTGTTGTTGTTATGTGCCATGGAGTCGGTTCCAACTCATAGTGATCCTATACAGGGTTTCCGAGGCTGTAAATCTTTATGGGAGCAGAAAGACTCATCGTTCTCCTGTGGAGCAGCTGGTAGTTTTGAACTGCTGACCCTGAGGATAGCAGCCCAATTCATAACCATTACACTACCAATTGGATGTGAAAGCTGGACAGCGAATAAGGAAGATCATAGAAGAATTGATGCCTTTGAGTTGTGGTGTTGGAGGAGAATACTAAAAGTGCCATGGATTGCCAAAAGAATCAACAGATCTGTTTTGGAAGAAGTGCAGCCAGAGTGCTCCTTGGAGGCCAAGATGGCTAAACTTCGTCTCTCATACATTGGACATATTGTCAGGAGGGAACAGTGGCTGGAGAAGGATGTCATGCTGGGTAAGATGGAGGGTCAGAGAAAAAGAGGAAGACTCCCAACGACATGGATCAGCCAGGTGGCATCATTGATGGACTCAAGTGTGGCAGCAGTAGTGAGGTTGGCCCAGGATCAGACATTGTTTCGTTCTGCTGTGCATGGGGTCGCTAGGAGTAGGTTCTGACTCAATGGCACCTGACAACAACAACAACACGCTACCAGAGCTCCTTTTGTCTATTTGTAGCCTGAATTAAATGGACACCAGAGGGCGCCTCAGGACCATTTTTCCCCAACAGATGAAGGCACTCTTTTCCCCACACATCATAGTATTTTAGAAGACAGGTTTTCCGAGGTCTTGCCTATGAATTTGAGTCTGTTACAACAACAACACAGCACGCATACCTGTCCCCGTTCTTATTTTGCTAGCACCTAACTTCACCTTTTAAAGTTTAGGATGACTCATGGTTTTGCTTCTGTCTGTTCCTTTCTGCCCTCAAAACCCCAAATGTTGCCCGTACACCATGCAAAGGATGAAGGGAATGCACATTTATTTATTCACTATCCACTGTGAGCTTTGCTTCAGCTCATGGGAAAAGCACATCACAATCCTGAATGATTGTATAGGGAAGATGTTGTTGTTGTTAAGTGCCGTCAAGTCAGTTCCGACCCACAGAGACCCTGTATAGGGTTTCTGAGGAGTGGCTAGTGAGCTTGAACCACCGACCAGTTCAAACTGAGGATATCCATATTTAAGAGTAAAATCTACTGAAATATATTGCTTCCAGAGCAGACTCTATTCCATCTGGTGGGCTCTTTCGGTACAGTGAATTCTTTATGACGTTGGAGTAGGATGGGTGGGCAATGTTTAAGTCCTGCCTCCTCCATCCCTTTATAGGAGTCCTGGTGGGATTGTAGAATATAAGCCCTGGACCACAAGCTTGGCAGCTGAAACCCACCAGTGCTTGCTGGGAGAAGGATGAGGCTTTCTGCTCCTATAAAGCTTTACAGCCTTGTAAATGCCATACAGTGTCACTATGCTTTGGAATTAACTCGATGGCAGGGGGTGGGTAGTAACCCCGGCTGTAGCTCACTACAACCTACCTGCCCTACGGACTGTGCTCTTTCCAAGATAAAACTTGTCAGTTGCGCTAACCCAGCTATAACCAGAGTGTTTGTGGCTGAGAATGACGTAGGAAGAAATGAAGGGTGTTGCCTTGGTGTCAGGGTGTCTGCTCTGGTAAGAACTTCTGTCCTTCTAAGGAAGTTGAATGAGATGACCCCAGAGCCTCTTTTCACTCTTAACCGGTCTTTGAATTGTTAAAGGTGGGGATTTAATGCCTGATGACACAGTGGGGACAATATTTTTAGGCTGATATATTTTTATATTTCTCATATTATACCATATGACCAGAAATATCACCAGAGATAAGATTAGATAAGATGGTAGAATGTTACAGCGACTAAAACTTAAGTGTACTAGCAGGCCAGAAGTTGGCACTGCATGACAAGGACCATGTGTGTGGTTTCGTCCCAGTGCTTAGACAACTCTGGCACATAGTAGGTGCTCAAAAAAAACGAATCAATGAATGAATGAAACTGTAGACTAAATGCTAGAATAATAGGATCAAAGAATGCTCGAATCATGGAGGAACTGGTGTGGCACTGTAGGATAGATACCACACTGCTAACCTCAAGGTCGGCAGTTCAAACCCACTGGTCGCTCCTCAGAAACCCTATACAGGATTGCTAGGAGTCACACCAATAACACTACCCACATATTTAGAAGAGGAAACTGAGGTACCAGAGGAGGATCATAGAACTGTCTGGGTGTTGTACCTAAGGGGAAGGTGTAGCTGGGAGGGGACTAGTTCTCCAGGCTACAGTCTGGAAGGGATGGATTTCCAGGAAAGAAATTTTCCAGAGCGGGTAAAGCAAGATTGTATTTTGCTTGTTCTCCATGCCTGGGGCTACAGCAGCCCTCAGCCGTCCTCGGGGAGTGGGGTGGGGCCCTGGGAAGAGGCCCTATGTCACCTCAGCAGGGCGGGGTGGGTCCAGTACACAGCTTGTTAGGGTAATGGGCGTATTTGCGGTTGTAGGTGCCCAGGTAGTGGCGAAAGCAGAGTGCAGCCTTCCTGTCACATGCGCAGGTCTGCCGCTGGCAGGCGGTTCTGCCGGCTGTATGGGACACGGTGAGTCAGGGACCTGAAGGCTTGAGGACTCCTTGCTTTCAGACACAGATGTGACAGCCACTGGCTGCTCCTAGGCCCCAGTTCTCAACCCCATCTGATGGAACTCCACGCTCCTGGTGGTGTTTCAAGGGCAGGACCTATACACTGGGAAGGCCCCTTTCCCCCTCTTGCCCCAGGGGAACCATCTGAGTCACTGACCCCCTACCCCCAGCTCACGAGGTTTTTAGGCAACTCCGCTCCATGTAAAGCATTGTTGACTGCGGGACTGTGGCTATGAAGTAGAGAGACAGCTACAAAGTAATAGCAACTCAGTCCCAGATTAGAGGCCATTGAGACCAAAGCTTGTGGTCTCCTGGGACCCTCTGCCCGCCTTCTTTCAGAATGGACAGAGTCCATGGCTCTGGCATTTCCCTTAGAGCCCACCCTGACAAGTGGTCAGCTCTCCAGGCCCCAGGGCTCCTGCGGACTCCTCCTCTTCTCCCCTCTGCAGCTGCCTCTGTCTGCCCACAGTGCCTCGGGCTCTTTTCGTCTCCTGAATGCAAGGTACAGTTTGGACTTTTGCAGGATTCCTCATTTCCCCCTCAAAGGTTGGCCTCCCTTTGCCATGAGGGTCCTTCCAGTACCTGCTCTTTAGGTAGAACTCAGGACTACAAGGGGCTTAACATCAACTTGTTTGGGGCTCTCACCAGGGGCTGGACTAAGGTGGGGAAGTGGGTGTGGTTATCTTTACCTTAGGCAGGAAGAAGCAGTTACTTAGGTTATGTGTCCAGAATTATACAGTGTCCCCTCCCATTCCTTATCCCCTCAACACCATCCTTAACAGGGGTCACTGGGGCATTGGTGAACCCTGGAGACAGGGAGTTCATTATCTGACAAAGTTACTGTGCTGAGCAAATGCTCCAGAAACAAGAAACTCTGAGCCAAGCCTGTCTCTGATGGCATTGGTCCCGGTTCTTCTGTCTGCAGCCATGTCTGCCCCTCCCCCAGCACAGACCTTAAAGATCAGAACTGGTCTTACCGCAGTGCCTCTGCACCTGGCCCTGCCTGCCCTGGAGGCTGCTTCTGGCTTTGTAACAAAGAAGACTTGGTTCTCCCTCTGTGGGGCTGACCTGCGTTATATGGTTCAGGCTGCTTCCCCCACAAGGTCCCCTGGAGAGCCAATGGATTCAAGGACCCAGCTCTGGAGAAGTCAGTCTGGGGAGCGGGGTATGCTGTGTGGACCCTGTCCTTGAGGCTCAGTCCTGGGACATTCCTGCTCACTCCTTCTGTTCCTCTCTCCAGAGGCTGGAGTCGGGAGGGAGGAACCACCTGGCAGTGTTGAAGCTGAGAGCCTCTGGACAGGTGCACAGGCCTCCTCCACTCATCACAATGATGGGATGATGAGGGCCTAAAGAACTGGCCCTGAAGAGGTTCTGACTGAATTGTCCCCTAGGGGTCCCAGGCAGGCACTTGAGGGACAGGGGTCACCTACCACAGAAGATGTCACGCCTGCTGATAGAGAACAGGTACTTCTCCAGTTTGGGTTCACAGCCCAACTTCTGCAGACGCCCATAGCAGCAGTCATGGGCGTGGCAGCACCTGTGAGGGTCACAGCCAACCTGAGCCAAGGGGGAAGCAGAGGGCCAGCCCCCACCTCCTGGGTGTGGCCAGGGAGGTTCCCATGCAGGAGCGCCCCTTACCAGTCCGTCTGGTCCACGGGCCAGTGGGAGCCACCGATGCCGCAGTAGCAGCCATAGTCATTGTAGTGCAGGGCTGGCTTCCCTGTCATCCGCTCAATCATTACCCCAAACTGCAGAAGGTTCCCGCAGGCCAGGGCCACTGTGGGGAGTGGGGAGCAAGAGCTGAGGGCCCTGCTGGCATCCTGCCAGGACCCCACCCTCTGTAGCCAGCTTCCCCTCAAATCTGGTTGCAGACAGCTCTCCAGATAGCCAATTCGCCTCACCTCCTAGAGGAAACCCACTGCCAACAGCAACAATCTCTAACCCCCACCCCTCACACCGAATCCCTCCAGTCCTCACCCATCTAGCAAGCACATCCACCTCACAGAAAAATCTCACACCCTAGGGGGTCCACCTCAATTCCCACTTGTTGGTGAGTGCTGTTGAGTCGGTTCCAACTCATAGCAACCTTGTACAGGGTTCCAAGGAGCAGTTTGGGGGTTTGAACTGCCAATCTTGTGTTTCACAACCCAGAGCTGATCCTACAGGAGCAATCTATCCCCTTTCCCCCAAATCTCATCAGATGTCCTGGATATGCTTCCTAACCACCTTGGTCTCCTGGACTCCTCCCCTCCTGGTACACCAGGCTGGAGCCAAAAATGGAAGTTGGGATGGAGTGGGAAATAGTACACAAATGGCCCACAGTGGTCTGGGTTCCTCATGAGCCCCCTTTCCATGCCCTCAGTCCACCCAGGGTGCCCTCCTCTGTCAGTTCAGGTGGAAGGGTCTTGGGAGGACTCTGATGGCAGGAAGGGGATGGCCTGTAGCTTTGATTACCCACCTCATCCTTCCCAGAAGTCAGGCTGGGCAGACTCAGGGACGTCCAGGGATGGGGTGGGGAAGGGTAAAGGTCATGAGAGCCACTTACCCAGGAGGCAAAGGCAGATGAGAACAGGGGCTGGTTTCATCCTGGGGAGGGGTGAGCAGGGGTCCAGGAGCTGGGCCTCAGGAGAAGGCAGGGAGCAGGGGTACCTCTGATCTCCAGGCACCTCCCCAATTAGTTAAATACCTGGGTCCGTCCACTCCCCATCATTAACCCTCAAATGCCTAGTGATGCAATAATTCTTCCAGGACTTTGGCTGAGTCTCCAGGGGGAGGGGCCAGCCTGGCCTTGCGGACTCTTGTTTCCAGGGAGGTGTTTCTGGGAGAGTGACAATTCTGTGGCTCTCTTTACACCTCCCTTCCTAAAAAATCTGTGAGCCAGGTGCCATTCCAGATGTTTTGCATTCTTCCTATTTTTTTCCCCCCTCAGCCCCATTTTACTGATGTAGCAACTGAGGCCCAGAGAGGCTAAGAGATTTAAGTTCACATAGCATGAAAGTGCCAAGTGCCAATTCTGTTCTCTTTCCATGACACACACTGCCACACCAACATGCTTTCTTCCTCTCCCATTGCTCCTCGCCCACGGGAACATTACCTAAAGGGGGCGCACAGCTATGCTGAGCTGTTGGACCACACTGCAGCGTCCCCAGAGGGCCAATGGTTCAAGAACATACAGGCTGCAGCTGGGAGTTCAGCCAGCTGGACTCAGATGTCTTCATTGTTCTTTCCTGGGCAGGCTCTTGCTTACTGGCAAGCAGTGAAGCTGTTCTCAGCTGTGGCTTCCGTTTCCCCAGGTCCCCGTGCAGTGCAGCATGGCTGCCGTAGAAGCAGGCTCTGTCTCAGTCAGCTGGAAAACCCACACTCTAGCAGCGCTGGAAACGTTGGTTCTTGTGAGGTGGACCCCAGGCGTTGCTGTCCCCCTGGTCAGGTCAGAATGTTGAGACCACTTTTCAGTGGAGACTGGAGGCCAGTGGGAGGGAGGACCCTTTCTCCCCAAGCCCTAGGCCTTCTCTTATGCCTGGCCTGACCTCATTGTGGTCAGAAATACCAACTCCGCTGGTTGTGAACTCAAAGTGGTCTGATTTGCTGGTTGGTGCTCCCACTATGCCACGTTCTTCACAAAAAATATCTCATTGAACTGTCAAACAGCCCCCATGATACAGGTGTTATGAAAACCTCCATTTTATAGGTGAGGGAACTGAGGCACATGTCTAAGCAATTGGTGAGTTGGAACTTGGACCGAGGCAGTCCAATGCGCTACACTAGGGCCAATTTATCCCACAGGCATTGCTGATCTCATGCCTAGAGTCCCATGATACTTTTTTTTTTTTTTTTAATGTTTTATTGTGAATTATGTGATAGTTCACATGGGAGAACATTGGTTTTATATTCATTCTATCGTATATCGTATCATTGTCATGGTTACAATCCCCTCCATGCAATCCTTCCCCCGTGCCCCCCAGGTCTTCAGCACACAGTCGCTCTCCCTCTCTGGATCCAAAGTCTCCAGCTGCTCCATTGCTCCACATCATCATCTCTGGCTCCATTTTAGGCATCACTGCTTCTCTGGGTAGGGTCCGGTCTCTGCTCTTCTCCCTTGATGGTCCTAGGGACCTCCGCTCCTAGACTGAAAAGTTAATCACTCCCCTCCTTGCTATAAAACGTCTACCTTTACATTTCCGACCCTCACAAACAGTCCTGATAACAATTATTCACTATTGTATCACTAGAGACCCCTCTGCATTTCATTGCATCAGACCCGCCTAGTCAGACTGAATACTACACACTGGAGATTCTACCTTCCTCCAGGCCCTCTGGATCTAGGTTCCCTCTTGAAAGCTTGTAAGCCAGTCACTTCTTGCCTTTGTAGCCCCCTCCCCCCCGAGTCCCATGATACTTTAAAATAAAAAACACACACAACAGTTGTGGTCAAGTTGATTCTGACTCAGGTTGCTCTCATGTGGATCAATAGAGCTGTGCTCATAAGGGTTTTCAGGCTACGACCTTTCAGAAGCAGATCTCCAGGTCTTTCTTCTGAGTTTTTCTGCGTGAATTAGAATCACCAACCTTTAAAAAGATTTGCGTCGTTGTTAAGTGTTGAGTTGATTATGACTCAGAGTGACCCTGTATAGGGTTTCCAGGGAGTAACTGGTAGGTTTGAACTTCTGACCTTGCAGTTAGTGGGCCCAGGGCTTATCCTACAGCACCATACCAGAACTCCAGAAGGTTAGTTGTTGTTGTAGTTGTTAGGTGCCATAGAGTTGGTACTGACCCATAGTGACCTTATACACAGCAGAACGAAACACTGCCTAATCCTGGGCCAGCCTCACAGTTGTTATGTTTGAGTCCATTGCTGCAGTCACATCTCATTGGGGGATTGGGGATCTTCCTCTAGTTTGCTGAGCCTCCAGTTTACCAAGCATTATGTCCTTCTTCAGTGACTGGTCCCTCCTGATAACATATTTAAAGTACAAGAGACAGTCTAGCCATCCTGGCTTCTAAGGAGCATTCTGGCTGTACTTATTTCAAGACAGATTTATTTGTTCTTCTGGTAGTCCATAGTACTTTTAATACTCTTCTCCAACACCAGAATTCAAATGCATCAATTATTTTATGGTCTTCCTTATTTGTGTCCAACTCTCACATGCATATGAGACTATTGAAAATAGCATGGCTTGGGTCAGGTGTATCTTAGTCCTCAACGTAGTATCTTTGCTCTTGAACACTTTAAAGATGTCTTATGCAGCAGATTTGCCTAATGCAATATGTTGTTTGATTTCTTGACTGCTACTTCCATGGATGTTGATGTTGGATCCAAGCAAAATGAAGTCTTTGACAACTCATTTACATGGATGTTGTTTATTGGTTCAGTGGTGAAGATTTTTGTTTTCTTTACATTGAGGTGTAACCCATATGAAAGGCTGTGGTCTTTGATCTTCATCAATAAGTATCTTAAGTCCTCTTTGCTTTCAGCAACCA
Organism: Chrysochloris asiatica; assembly: GCF_000296735.1. Classification (NCBI taxonomy): domain Eukaryota; kingdom Metazoa; phylum Chordata; class Mammalia; order Afrosoricida; family Chrysochloridae; genus Chrysochloris; species Chrysochloris asiatica. The sequence continues at coordinate 19,897,937 of NW_006408565.1, read as the reverse complement.
AGGTTGTATCATCTGTTAATGAGTCTTCCTCCAATTCTAATGCCGGGCTTTTCTTCATACAATCTAGGTTCTTGGATTATTTGCTCAGCATAGGATAAACACTGGACTGCCAACACACCAGCTGTTCCTCAGAAACCTACAGAGGATTGCTATGAGTCAGACAGGCACTTACCAAAAACAATAACAACAATACAGATTAAATAAGTATGGCGAAAGGATACAAACCTGCCCCACACCTTTCCTGAGTTTTATGGGTTTATTTTAAGGAGCTCTGGGGGTATAGCTGTTACGAGTTGGGTTGCCAACTTTAAGGTCAGCAGTTTGAAACTACCAGCTCCTGTAAAGATTTACAGCCTCGGAAACCCTGTACAGGGTCACTATGAGTCGGAACCGACTCCACGGCACATCATGATTATGGGTGTATTTTAAAGTGTGGTTTTTAATATATATACATTTTTTTATGTAGAAGGTCCCAGGGCCCCTGACAGAAGTCATGATGTGGCCCTGAACTGGACCACCAGTCTATAAAGCCTATAATGTGCCCTCAGCAGGGTCTGGGGAGAAACAGATGGCTCAGGTGACTCTCACACCGCCAGGAAGGACTCCAAATCCAAATCCCTGGTCCCACCCCAGTCAGAGGATGAAGTCCCAGGACAGGCTTCTCCTGGAGTGGGGAGAGCAGACTGAGTGGCAGGGTGCACGTGGCAATGATGGGATTAAGACTTTAGACAGGAGGAACCCATGAACAATGACATACGGCTGGCAGAGCCCTGCCTCCTGCCCTTCCCATTTCCGGCTTTAATTCTTCCTGGGCCTCTCTTCATTCTGGGTTCTGCTCACCCAACTTTAGAGAGGACTTGGGGACAGTGGGGCTAGAGAAGTGCTTCCACCTGCCCGGGGTTACTCAGCAGGGTGAGTCATGGGCTCCTGCAAGGGGCTCGCTCCCTTGACTCATTGCTACCTTTTGATTTTAACAAGGTAACTCCTGGCAGACCCTGGCTTCTGGCCTGGTCACAATAATCCAAATGGTGAGTCAACCAAAAATGAGCTTTGATTCCCAGGGAGCTTTGGCCCACAGCCCTTTCTGCAGCCGCTTAAAGGGTGTTTCCTGGGACCAGCCAGGTTTCCAAGAAGGCCCATTTTGTGATCTGTTTGGAGCCCTGGCCTGGGGTTCCTGCAAGCGTTTGTGGCAAAAAACTGAGGACTGTAGGGCTCAAGCCAGGCAGGGAAACCCAGATAGGCTTCCAGGCAGAGGTGCTCCTAGCTGAGTTTTGAAGCAGGGGAGGCAGCAGAGCTTGGAGGAGAGGAAGGGGTATCCACCATTTTGGGAATCACATGGCATTCACACTGACTGCACAGTAGGGTAGAAAGCACAAGGTCTCTGGCATCAGAAAACATGTGGGCTGGAGGGCCAGCTGTGCCCCTCTGGAGCTGTGTGACCTTGGCAGGTGCTGCCACCCCTCCAAGCTCAGCTTCGTCATCCATAAAATGGGCATTATTAGACCTGCCTTTCAGGGTTGTGGATGGATGAAAAGGAAATGAAATGGGTAAAGCCCTTAGCAGGAAGCCTTGTCCAGAGGAGGAACCCATAAACGCAAGGCCCCTCCCTCCTCCTCTCTTACCCACAGAGGAAACAGCAGCTCTCTGAGGATCTCAAAGCACTTACTCACCCCGGGGCACAGGGCCCCTGGCATTACAGTAGGAGTGTGTTGCCCCTACTTGGCAGGTTTTGGAACACCTGGGTGATTCAAACATTTAATTTGCTCAGCTGCCAGCCAAAAGGTTGCAAGTTTGAGTCTACCTAGAAGTTCCTCAGAAGAAAGGTCTGGCGATCTACTTCTGAAAATTCAGCCATTGAAAACTCTATGGAGCAGTTCCACTTCAGCACATGTACACGAGGTTGCCACAAGTCAGAATTAACTCCATGTGGCAGTTAATTTGCTTTGGCAGATTTTTATTTTTATTTTTTTAATCTTTTCTTGTTTTCTCAATTTATTATATATATAAAATTTAAAAAAATGCTTTATTGTGAATTATGTGACAGTTTATATGGAAGAACATCAACTTTACATTCATCCTATTGTATTTCATTTCACTGCAATGATTACAATCCCCTCCATGTATCATCATTCAATAGTATTTGCTTCCATTCCCTCTGTGTGTGTTTTTTTTTTTTGTTTGTGTACACTGAAGCACTCAGGAATATACAACTATTCAAACAACCAAAGGGCATACCCTACAAACCTGACCCCTGGCCGCCAGCACACAACCCCTCTCCCTTTTTGAATCTAGAGTCCCTAGCTACTCCATCTCTCCATATCATCGTCTCTGGGCTTTGGCAGATTTTAACTTTAGGAAGACATGGTGGCTGGGACAGAAGGAAGTGGAGGGAACAAAGCCCAGTCTCTTAACTTTGTCTTCTTTCTCTTGGTGCAAACTCTTCTCTTTGAGCTTCAAAATCATACTAAGAATAATAACACTTTTCAGTCTAGGAGCGGAGGTCCCTGGGACCATCAAAGGAGAAGAGCAGAGAGTGGGACCCTACCCAGAGAAGCAGTGACGCCAGAGATGGAGGCAGAGATGGTGACATGGAGAGATGGAGTGGCTGGGGACTCTAGACCCAGAGAGGGAGATGGGCTGTGTGCTGACGACCAGGGGTGACGGGCAGACTTGCAGGGTATACCTTTGGTTGGTTGATGATGCATGGAGGGGACTGTAACCATGGCAATGAAATGATATACGATAGGATGAATGTAAAACTAATGTTCTCCCATGTAAACTATCACATACTTCACAATAAAACATTAAAATAAAGAATAATAACACTAACAACAATGGCAAAACAACTACTATGTACTAAGATCCCTCAATACTGCAGACCCAGTTCTGAGCCTGTAGCCTGCTTTATCTCTTACCTAATGCATAGCTTGTATTGCTTCCCCCAGAGCCTTAGAAATCCCACAGACCTCGCTAAGCAAAGTGGAAGGATTAATGATTTATTCCATCGATAAAATGTACGGAGGGTCTACTATGTGCTGGGTTCTGCTCTAGGTGCTGGGGATGTGCCAGAGAGCACTGCCAGGCGTAGTTCCTGTCCCATGGTATTTACAGCCCAGTGAGGGGACACACGCATTAGTAATTACATGCATGAACGTGCACTAATAGGGATAAGTGGCTTGATGGAATGTTCCATGAGACCATGGGAGTGTTTAACAGGGGCGTCTGCTCTGGGCAGGGGATCAGAGAGGGTTTCTCTGTAGAAGAAATTGTTGGTTAGGGATCTCAAGAATTGGGTGAAGAGCAAAGTAGAGACAGCCTAATATAGAAAATAGTCTGTGCAAAGGCCCTGTGGTCTGAGAGGTATAGGATCCAGGAGGAGCTGGAAGGAGGAGGCTGGGTAGCTGAAGGGATGATGGGTGGGCCCGGAAGGACATGACTCACCAGGAAGCTGACCCTGGGACCTCGGCCTCCCAGTCATCTTGTAGTGAGCAGAAATGCCTCTGCTGGGTCATGTTGGTCTTTATTCAAGGAACACTGGTGCCCCAGCAAAGGGCTTTAAGCTAGGGTGTGACCTACTCATATCTGTGTTTGGAAAAGATGGTTCTGGTTCCTTTGAGGAGAACAAATAGGAGAGGCTATAGCAAAGAGAAAAGAGAGCTGGTAGCAGGGTTTTGCAGGTTCCAGGATGGCCCAGCTCCTGGTACTCCCCACACATCCGGTGATGAGGTGGGGCTGGTACTGGGACACACTAGGGTAAATGGGGAGTCTAGAGGAGAGGTGATCAGTGCCTTGGGATCCCATCCCTTCACTGAGCCTCCTTGGGTGTGGCAATCTGGTCTGTGGGAAGGGTGAAGAAGAAGCTGACCCTTATCAGGATCTATGTTGTTGGTAGGTGCCATCAAGTTGGTACTAACTCGTAGCGACGCTATGCACAACAGAACAAAACCCTGCCTGGTCCTGAGCCAACCTCACAATCGTTGCTACGCCTGAGCCCATTCCTGCTGCCACTGTGCCATTCCATCTCATTGGGGATCTTCCATCTTTTTTCTCTGTCTCTCCAGGATCTATAGAGTAGTGGTTAAGGAGCAGACTCCCAGACTTTGGAGACTGGATTGAAATCCTGGCTGTACAATTACTGCATGGTGTTGAGTGAGCTCCTTCACTGTTCTATGCCTCAGTTTCTTCATCTATAAAGTAGGAGTAATTGTGGATTTACATAGAAAGATCATAGAGATCGAAAGATTGTTAGACTGATGTATTCAAATTGTGGTGTTGATGAAGAATATATTGAATATACCATGGACCTCCAGAAGAACGAAAAACAGAGCTGTCTTAGAAGAAATACAGCCAGAATGAGACTTAGAAGGAAGATGTTGGCTCACTTACTTTGTGTCCTCAGCAAAGCCCACTGGCTAGAGAGAAGCATCATGGTTGGTAAGTGAAGGTGAAGGGCCAGGGAAGGTGAAGTGCATGAACACAGTGACCAAACGATGGGTTCAGACGTAACAAGTATGATGAATCTGACTCAGGACTGGGCAGCATTTCTTTCTGTTACATGGAAAGTTACTATGAGCCGGTGGCTAACAACAGCAAGAATATCTACCTAGAATGGTGTGTCTCTATAGCATCAACAATGGACTGTGAACCATAAGATCATCAGTTCAAACCCACCAGCTGCTCCTCGGAAACCCTATACAGGGTTGCTTTGAGTTGCAACCGACTCGACGGCACTTAACAACAACAATAACCTACGGTGATTGAGTCAATTCCAACTCATAGTGACTCTGTATAGCATTTCTGAGGTGGTAAATTTTACAAGAGCAGAAACACCTGTGAAATGGTTGATGCTGGGCATCTGGGAAGCACTCAATGGATTAACTTGCTTTGATGGTTATTTCTATGAGTCAGATCTAAAGTGGGGTATTTCCTGTGGTTACAGGAACTTTGATCTTTCTGATGCCCTGGTCCATATAAAGGTGGCCAGTTAGTGGCTTCTGAGTCTTCATTGTCCCTCTGTAGGATAGCGTGACTCTGTCTCTGAGTCTGGAGACCCCCTCAGAATCCTCACCCCACAGCATTCTAGGTGGTCACCATCAGCCTATCAGTGCTGGCTTGTGAAACTCATTCAAGCGCTCATAGGACACCTCCTGTGTGCATGCCAAGTATTGTTCTAGGTGCTGTGACTACAACAATAAATGACAAAAACAAGTCCCGGCTCCCCAGAAACCTATATTCTAATAGTGGAGATAGATTGATTATGCTGTTGTTGTTGTTAAGTGCTGTAGAGTTGGTTCTGACCTATAGCGATCCTGTATAGGGTTTCCAAGGAGCGACTGGGCGACTGGTGAGCTTGAACCACCAACCTTGTAGTTCAAACGGCTTTGCAGTCTGGCACATTAACCCACAGTGCCACACCAGAATTATACATAGGTTAAAAAAAAAAGAAAATATAGACTGGCAGACAGTAATAATTGCTATGGAGAAAAATAAAACAAGCTGAGGGGTGAGAAACTATTGGAGCAGACAGGGAAGGAAGTGTGGGACCAAGCCATGAGGATAGCTTGGGTAGAGCTTTCCAGCCAGACGGACAGCATGTGCAAAGGCCCTGAGAGAGAGCAGTGTGTTTGGTCAGTGTGGGTAGGAGTGATGGGCAGTGGGAGAAGGAAGAAGATGGGCTCAGAGAGGCAGTGGGGCTTGATAATATCAGACCTGAGAGGCCATGGTGAGATCAGGGGGCTTTTCTATGTGTGGGATGGGGAGCCCCTGAGGAGCACAGAGCAGATGAGCAGTGCCTTCTAGAGGGTCCACTCTCAACTGGAGCCCAGTGCTTCTTTCCACCCTCACCCCAGTTCTTGATTCTTGAGCTTTGGGGTTGGCGGTCTGCTTCTTAGGACCTTCCTTCCCTGGCCATCCCATAAGAGCCCCACCGCCCAAGGCTGACCCAAGAGAAAAGATGAAGGTATGTGAGGTGTGTGTGTGTATAGGTTCTGGGGATCACATACTCCATGCATCGGCAGCAGTACCCCTACCCATGCATGCCACGTAGGTTTCCATGAGCAGCACTAGTGCCTGTGTGCTTGGTGGTGGGAATCTCTATGTGGTGACATGGGTTAATGGCATTGTGGGTTAATGCTACAGACTGCAAGGTTGTTGTGAACTGCAAGACTGGCTGTTCAAGCTCACCGGCCACTCATCAGAAACCCTATACAGGGTCGCTATGAGTCGGAACTGACTAGATGGCACTTAGCAACAACAATAACAACATGAACCAAATGGTTTGTCGTTTGAAGCCACCCAGAGTTGTGATCCATAGGTTGTTTTATTTTGTTCTGTTTTTTGATCCACAGGGTTTTCACTGGCTGATTTTCAGAAATAGATGACCAGGCCTCTCTTCCTAGTCTTGAGACTCCACTGAAACCTCTTCAGCATCAGAGCAACACAGAAGCTTCCTGTCATGGCTATGAGGGATCCTACATGGAAGGCGAGAGTCTCATCACTGAGCCACCACGGCCCCATGGAAATACAATAGTTATTACCATCTTTCTTGCTATTAGTGGTAGTAGAAGTGAACAGAGATTATGGGGCCTTCACCACACAGCCACTTACTGCTTGGTCTTAAGCACCTGTTTCAATGGCTGTTCTTGGACTTGAGACAAGAGAACCCATGTGTGTCCTCATACCACATGTCCAAATATTCTAAAGTTATTAACTGAGCCGGCAAACTGGAAAACAAAACATGTTCCCTCCTTCTCTGTGCTTGTTGTTGTTGTTGTTGTTACGTGCTATACAGTAGGTTCCAACCCATAGCAACCCTACACACAACAGAACCAAACACTGCCTGGTCTTGTACAATTTCACAATCATTATTACACTTGAGCCCATTATTACACTTGAGCTGGTACTGGGACACACTAGAGTAAATGGGGAGCCTAGAGGAGAGGTGATCAGTGCCTTGGGATCCCATCCCTTCACTGAGCCTCCTTGGTTATTACCATCTTTCTTGCTATTAGTGGTAGTAGAAGTGAACAGAGAAGTGAACAGCTGCAGCCACTGTGCCAATCCATCTTGTTGGGGTCTCCCACTTTTTCGCTGATCCTCCACTTTACCCAGCATGATGTCCTTCTCCAGGGACTGGTCCCTCCTAATAACATGTCTGAAGTATGAGAGATGAAGTCTGGTCATCTTAGCTTCTCAGGAGGATTCTTGGTTGTACTTCTTCTAGCAGTCCAGGGTACTTTCAGTATTCTCCTCCAACACCATAACTCCAACGCATCAATTCTTCTACAGTCCTCCTTATTCGCTGACAAACTTTACATGCATATGAGGCTGTTGAAAAAACCATGATTTGGGTCAGGCACACCTTAGTCCTCAAACTGATATCTTTGAACAATTTAAAGAAATCTTGTGCTGCAGATTTGCCTAATGCGATACATTGTTTGATTTCTTGACTGCTGCTTCCATGAGTGTTGGTGGTGGATCCAAGCAAAATGAAATCTTTGACCACTCCATTTTTTCCTACATTTTTATGGATGTTATTCATTGGTCCAGTGGTGAGAATTTTTGTATTCATTACACTGAGGTGCAACCCATACAGAAGGCTGTGGTCTTTGATCTTCATCCGTATTTTAAGTCCTCTTCACTTTTATCAAGCAAGGTTGTATCATCTGCATATCATATAGTAGGTTGTTAGTGAGTCTTCCTTCAATCCTAATGCCACATTCTTCTTCATATAATCTAGCTTCTCAGATTATTTGCTCAGCATACAGATAGAATAAATATTGTGAAAGACTACAACCCTAGAACACACTTTCCTGATTTTGAACCATTCGGTGTTCCCTTGTTCTGTTTGAAAATCTGCCTCCTGGTCTATGTAGAAGTGCCTCATGAGGACAATTAAGTGTTCTGGAATACTAATTTCCCACAGAGTTGGCCATAGTTTGTCATAATCTACACATTAGAAAGCCATTGTGTAGTCAATAAAGCACAGGTAAACATCTTTCTAGTATTCTCTGCTTTCAGCCAAGATCCATCTAACGTCAGCAATGATATTTCTAGTTCTCATCTGAATTCAGCTTGAACTTCTGACATTTCCCTGTCAATGTATTGTTGAAGCCATTTTTGAATTATCATTAGCAACATTTACTTGCATATGATATTGTCTGATGATTTACACATTCCTTTTGATTCTAAAGTCTGCCCCTGGCCTTGTTTTGACTGGTGATATGGAGCTGCACAAGACCTTTTTAAAGTGTTGAAGAGCAAAGATGTCAGCTTGAAGACTAAGGTGCACCTGACCCAAGCCATGGTATTTTCAATAACCTCATATGCATGCAAAAGCTGGACAATGAAAAAGGAAGACCAGAGAAATATTGATGCTTTTGAGTTATGGTGTTGGAGGAGAATATCGAAAGTGTCATGAGCTGCCAAAAGAACAAACATATCTGTGTTAGAAGAAATGTAGCCAGAATGCTCCTTGGAGGCCAGGATAGCCAAACTTTGTCTCTCATACTTTGGATATATTGTCAGGAGGGAGCAGTCGCTGGAGAAGGATATCTTGTTTGGTAAGGAGGAGGGTCAGTGAAAAAGAGGGAGACCCCCGTGAGATGGATTGGCACAGTGGTAGCATTGATGGGCTCAAGCGTGGCAAAGACAGTAAGGTTGGCCCAGGATTGGGCAGTGTTTCATTCTGCTGTGCATAAGGTCGCTATGAGTCTGTATCAACTCAATGGCACCTAACAACAACAACAACAACAATGGAGCTCTTCCACAGACATAGTCAATTTAATTTCTCTGTTTTCCATCTGGTGAGGTCCATGTGTATAGTTGTCTTTTATGTTATTTAAAAAATGTATTTGCAATGAAGAAGTCATAGGTCTTGCAAAATTCTATCATGTGATCTCCAGCATCATTTCTATCACCAAGACCAAGTTTTCCAACAACTGATCCTTTGTCTTTGTTTCCAACTTTTGCATTCCAGTTGCCAATGATTATCAGTATATCTTGATTGCCTGTTTGATCTAGTTCAGACTGAAGCAGCTGGTTTTAGTGGCTTTAGTGGTTGGTGGGTAAATTTGAATAATAGAGGCATTAAATGGTCTTCCTTGTAGGCCTATGGATATTATCCTATCACAGACAGCATTATACTTTAAGACAGATCTTAAAATGTTCTCTTTGATGATAAATGTGATATCGTTCCTCTTCAATTTGTCATTCCTGGCATGGCAGACTATGTGATTGACACATTCAAAATGGCCAATGCCAGTTCATTTCAGCTCACTAATGCCTAGGATGTCGATGTTTATATGTTCCATTTCATTTTTGAAAAGTTCCAATTTTCCTAGATTCATATTTTGTACATTCCATGTTCTGATTATTAATGGATATTTGCACTGTTTGTCTTCCCTAGTCATACTTTGATTTCTTTCCAACCTGAGGAGCTCATCTTCTGGAACTATATCTGACAATATTCTGGAGCTATACATATGATTCAGTATTCAATATTCTGGTGCTATCTGACAGTGTTCCATTGCTATTCATAAGGTTTTCAGTGGCAAAATATTTGGAACTGGTCTGCCTTTCCTTCTTCCTAGTCTGGAAGCTCAGCTGAAACCTGTCCACCTTGGGTGATTCTGCTGATAGCCAAAACACTGGTGACATAGCTTCCAGAATCACAGTAACATGCAAGCCACCACAGTATGACAAAGTGACAGACGAGTGGTGATCTCTATGCTTACCTAATAGCAACATCATGAGTATATGAATAGTTTCTGACCATAAGTTAGAAGTATGCCCAAGTTAACTGAGTTTAATTATTATTCCATGTATCTGGGTATTTTGTTCAAAGACCGGCAATGTTTGAATGAGTTATGAAATACAGAAATATATACTTCATAAATTATTATACACTTATTCTTAAAATTTGTCCATG
>NW_006408565.1:19872197-19887478 GCF_000296735.1 Chrysochloris asiatica | reverse complement strand
TGATAACAATTATTCACTATTGTATCATAAGAGACCTATCCCCATTTCTTTTCATCAGCCCTGCCCAGACAGATTGGATACTACTCAGTGGAGAGTCTATCTTCCTCTGCACCCTCTGGATGTAGGCTCCCTCTTGAAAGCTTGTAAGCCTGTCACTTCTTTTAGCCTTTTAACCTCTGCCAATGTCCCAGTTGCCCATCCCTGTCTACTTTATGTATGGAAGGGGTGGGGATGATCTTTGCGGTAAAGATTTGTTCCCTCTTTTGAGCTACTGCATCCATAGGTGTAGGTCACGTTCATCAAATTGTATCAGATTACTCTTTTTTTCCTCGTTGTTCTTCTTCTAGTTGAGCTCTGATCATCCAGTCATTGAAGCCAGGTCAGGTGAGTATTATCTGCAAGTGTGGGTGTTCTTGTGCATATGTCCTCTCTTCTTATCAGCTGGACACTTCACTCTCCACTCTAGTCCTCTGTGGCTATGTCACTGACTCTGGGCCCAAGGGTTCCCAGATCTTGCCACACTGCTGGCCAACCAGGTCTCCACCCAGGTTCACAGGAGTCTATTGAACATTATAGGGCTTAGTTTGCAGCTTCATTGCTGTTTTTCCCTCACTTCCCCTTATCGGTGATGAACGTGGTCACCAATCAGAGCATGTATTCCCACTTAGTTTTAGACCTGACCACTTGGCTTGATGTCTCCTGGGCAAGCAACTTGCTTGTTTTTGTAGTAATCAGCTAGACTGCCTTTATTGTTTTGTATTTTTCCTGCTGGTCTTTCTTTCAAGAAGTATCTCTGCTCTTCTAGCCGCTCCACTAAATTTACATTTTTGAAAAAGATATTTTTCTGTAAATTATTCAAAATTATCTATTAAAATTTAAAGGCAAAATATGTTACAGCTAATGCATATAAAAAGTAATAAAGTTATTTAAATCAGATTGACTTAAAACTTTTTTGTTTTAAGTTTAACCTCATATTGTCAAATACATTGATGCAAATAAAACTATTCACAATTCTTGTGCTCCATGTAATTGAGTTGCCAATGTGAAGAACTGGTATCATGTCACACATGTGATGCTAGGCTTACATTTATGTATATTATGAGTAATGTGAATGGTTTGATATTGCCAAATGTTCCTTAGTCACTCTTTAGGAAGTCTCACAGAAACTTACAAGCACTTCCACAGTTGGGAATTGGAAACAAACACACACAAGAAAATGGAACTACTGGAAAATGAAGCCACTAGATTCCTGCTATGAGAGAAACACTATTCCTTGAGATGTTCCCATTCTGCCATTGGAGCATGTCCATTTCAATATGGCAACAGAAGAGTCCTCAAGCCATCATGATGTTTATGCAGCTGCTTTTGTTTCAAGGACACGGGGCAAGAGACAGAAGGAAGCATTTCCCTGGGGTGTGAGTCATGTGAGTTCTGAAAGTTTACAACTGGGGCTTGTTTACAGTTATAGATATTTACAATTTGGGTTGCACTACTCCACTGCTGCCTACAAGTGAGATAGGCACTCATGTATCCTTTAATAAATGTATTTTGTGTGTGCTGTACTAGGGGAAAATGACCCCCAAATCAAACATATTTTCTGTTGTTGCCATTAAGTGCAGTTGAGTTGGTTCTGGGTCACAGTGACTCTGTATAGGGTATCCGAGGAGTGGCTGGTGAATTTGAACTGCTGACATTGTGGCTCAAACTGACCTTGTGGTCCAATGCGTCACTCCAGGACCCCTTTATTAAGCCTTAAACAACAAAGACAAGGCAAAGACAAATCATCTGGATGAGGGAAAACACCAGAAGGGGACCATGATGGTGTCCAACGGACTGACGGCCACGGGGCTAATTATAGACAATAGCAAACAAAGGAAGCTATCATAAAATCATGCTCAATTCATCTCTGTTATAGGCAGGACTACACAGGCAGGGAAGGAGATGTGACTGGGATGTGCACACCATTGTAGATTAGAAAAGCTTATAGAACTGGTCCTGGGGCCCTTTAACTACCTGGCTATTTGATGGTCTGGGTATGATTCATGACCAAGTGATCCAGGTACCCCCAACCTCCAGGCAAAAAGCATCTGTAAATCATCAAGGGCACATATAGGCAAGTTCCCTGAGGGCCAGGCTGCTCCTCCCTGGCCTGGCCAGTGGAACTGTAATATCCTTTCAAACATATTTCACCTGAGGGCAAAGCTGCCATGTTATTGGTTAATAGTCAGAATGAACTCAAATGAAGGCTGAATTCATGTCAAAATTCAGAATGGAGTTAGGACTCCCACTTTAAACTGTAGCTTTCATAAACCAAGACTAGTAAAGCCAAACCCAGTGCCACTGAGTTTGTTCCAACTTCTAGTGGCCCTCTATAGGAGGAATCCTGGTGTGGTGCTGTGGGTTAATGCGCCAGACTGCAAAGCCATTTGAACTGCAAGGTTGGTGGTTCAAGCTCACCAGCTGCTCCTTGAAACCCTATACAGGGTCGCTATGGGTCGGAACTGACTTAATGGCACTTAACAACAACAACAACATACGATTTCAGAGACTCTAAATCTTTAAGGGAGCAGATAGCTTCATCTTTTTCCCTTGGAGTGGCTGGTGGGTTTGAAATGTTAACCTTGCAGTTGAAAGTCTTACACCTAACTCGCAATCAATACTCCCAGGACTCCTTTCTATACTTTAGAGCTTTAGAATTTAAGCTCTAATCCAGTGTGTATACATACTTGTGAAATGCGGGATGCCTAAGACAGGGGTCTGGGAAGTGTCACCCTTACTAGGTTTCTGCATTCATTCTAGAAATAATTTTCTAACAGTCAAGGAAAAGGGTCTGAATCTTTGATGGGTCTGAGACAGGAGTCTATTCTATGCATACTATGTTTTTAAGACATTCTGTTCCTTTCCTTCCTAGAATTCATACCATTTATTGATGTTTGAAAACTCGATGACTTGATTGTATCTCTTCCTTTGAAGATTCTTAACTCCATAAAGTTAGCTAACACATCATTTACTGTCAGTGATTGTTGTTGTTGTTGTTAGGTGCCATCAAGTCGGTACCGACCCATAATGTTCAGTAAGTGTTTGTTGAATGAATACAGGAAAGACGATACACATACATACTTGTTAAATGACTTTTGATTTGGCAAGAGTCATATAAAAGAATCAAAAGGGAATGAATCTATTTATATATTGGTGCTATCAATTACCTTTCAAGTAATGAAAGAACTAATTCTCCTAGGCTGAATCATAAAGTAGATTATTAGCTGAAGTCAGTAAAGATTCTGGAGGTAAGGAGACCTTCAGGCATGGTTGGATCATAGAGTTTTCTTTGCAGTTCGGCTCTCTTCCAGTGTTGCCTTTGTTCTTAAGTTGACTTCTTCAATGGCTGTGAGATGACTGCAAATACAACCTGGGCCTTATGCTCATTAGCTCACATTGAGCAGAACAGAGGGGCCACAGCTTCTCAGCCCTCATTCTGATAGGACCAACCGAGTCAATTTTTGTGGGGAAGGGGATCAGATGGAAGGGATTGATTTGGCCTTCAGGACCCACCCCTGAATCCAGGGTGGGAGTAATTTCACACAACTTTGTGGATGTTCTGCAATGAGGGAAGGAATTCCTCAGGTTTTGTTAGGAAAGTATTAAGAGAATGAATGAATGCTGCAAGAAGCAATCACAGCATGCCCCTTTCATTATCGTACTATAGAAGGTAAGGCTATTTCTAGAACCACCTATAGTTAATCCAGAAATGCCCTTAAATCAGGATGTGGTGGGGACAAGATTCATTGCTGTGAGATTCAAGACAAAACCCAAACCAATTTACTAAGATTGTGCAGCCGAAGTTACTTGCAGAGAAAAATCCAGAAACTCCCAGCTTGGGTTTGAGTAATTCTGGAGGTTTACCTCCCGTCCTCTTAGTCTAGTGATAATGGATTTCACTGTCACAAATTGTTGAAAAATACACAATACTCAGATCTGGGGATGTCAGCATACTAAGCATGACCCAGGTTGCCTCCTGCCTGCTAGAACACAAAACAAAACCATTGAATTTCAGAAACAAAGAGAAATGACAACCCCAGGAAGAAACACCAGGGAAATAAGATGTAAAAACAAAGAACACATCTTCAAAACACAAAAGAAAGAAAGGGCGGCTCTGGTGCCCTTAGCAAGTCTTACAACACAAGTGGAGAAGCTGCCCGAAGTCTGAGAGACTGCCAGAACAGCAGTAAACACCCCAGTGTTGTCGGGGAGATGCTTAAAATAGGTGCAAATTAATGGTTACCAAGTCCTTACAAAGAGAGAAAGAATCCAGCACGTTCAGTTTAGCAAACATTTGGGTTTCCAACACTTTAGTGATTGCAAAGATGAAAATCCTGGGCACTGAACTCAGTGGACCCAGGTAAGAACATGAATGTGTGAGCATGCAGGAACAGAGGTGTGGTAGAAGGTACCTGGGAGACCAGGGGAGGGGAATTTTCTGCCTGAATAGTGTTCTGGTGAGGCACTGTAGGATAAGCAGCTGTTGTTGTTAAGTGCCGTTGAGTCATGGTGACCCTATCCAGGGTTTCCGAGGCTGTAAATCTTTACAGGAACCGAAAGCCTCATCTTTCTCCCCGGAGCGGCTGGTAGTTTCGAACTGTTGACCTTAAGGTTTGCAGCCCGATTTGTAACCACTACGCTATGAGAGCACTGTAGGATAAGGCAAAGTTAATTTGAACCATGAGGTCGGTTTGAATCGCAAGGTGGAGTTCAAACTCACCAGGCACTCCTCAGAAAGGGTCTCTATGAGTCGGAACCCACTCGACAGCATTTAATAACAACAGTGGCACATAGAGAGTGAGAAGAGCTGCCAGCTGACCTGGAGCTTGCGGGATAAACAAGGAGGGACACTCAGTGACAGCAATGAGGCAAGCCAGGCCAATCATTCTCAGACTCCTGGAACTTAGTTCTGCAGAGCCAGGCACTAACAGATGGAGCAAAACCTTCCAGTCACTACTGAGGTTTTGAACTTGAGACTCCCTGGGTGCTGTCCTTTCCAAGCCCTGGTGGATCAGTTCTTTCTTTGACTTTATAAGTCATCCAGTTTCCTTTTACTAAGTTTCTTTTTGGCTTTAGTTATCCAGAATAAGTAGCTTGCAACCAGAGATCTGTAATTGATATGGACCTTGGTACTAGGAAGTGGGTTGCAGGCAATAGACCCTGAGGGGACTAGGGACTCTGACTAGGTTATTGGGCAGAGTTGATACAATGACACCCATCAAGGTCAATTGTTACTGTTGTTACTGTTAAGTGCTATGGAGTCTGTTCTGACTCAGAGCAACCCTGTATGCGTTTCCAAGGAGTGGATGGTGGATTTGAACCGCCAAC
Organism: Chrysochloris asiatica; assembly: GCF_000296735.1. Taxonomy (NCBI): domain Eukaryota; kingdom Metazoa; phylum Chordata; class Mammalia; order Afrosoricida; family Chrysochloridae; genus Chrysochloris; species Chrysochloris asiatica. The sequence goes on along the minus strand of NW_006408565.1, from coordinate 19,882,111 downwards.
CTTGCAGTTCAAACAGACTTTACAGTCCAGTGCTTATCTTATGGTTCCATACCAGGACTCCAAAGCCCTGGAAAACTGGGTGAATTGAAAACGTACAAGACTTTAAAAGGGTGTGAGGAATGGGGAGCCCTCATGGTTGTTCTGGACAAAATTAGATTTATTAAAGATAGAGAAAACTTCTCATTCCTGGTACCACTCAACACGTTATATGTCATGCTTCTTTGTTTATGTCTTATGTTCTTCCCTAATAGAATGTGATTTCCTTAACTGATTTACTGTTCTATCCCCAGTGCCTCATAGGCAGTTCAGTATGGCATGAATAAATGCATGTGTGAATAAGTGAGAAGTTCAAATGTATGATTTCTAGAATAGGAATCAGAAGGGCTATTCTCAGAAAGAAGTGAGGAATTTGTTTGCGTATATTATACATAATTGGGGGAAGAGGGATTGTAAGAATAGATGTTGAGACCAAGGTGGCAGGAATATAATTTTGGGTCTGGTTGGATTTACTAATATGGGTGCCCTGATCCAAGATTCTGCAATTCAATGTGCTAATATTGGAAGTCCCTGTGTGTCTAATGTTGACTGGGCTAGTGAATTCCAATGCTGGTCCACATTACATAGCATGAAAAGCCAGAACTTCATTGTCTTATCATTGAAGGAGGGACAAAAAGTCTAGGAGACATGAATTTCTGATTGTTTTGATCCTGTATATCCTGCCTCCCACCCACCCTCCCTCTCATTTCCCCCTTGACATGGTCCTGGCTGCTGTCCTGTCACTCTTACTTGGAGGACCAGATTGCTGAGGGAATCACCATAGTTGTTGAAGAGCATTTTCTGGGTTTTTCTTTCTTGGCCAGGAATGCTGATGGGAGGGGCTACAACAGAAATGAATTCAGTGGAACTGAAGGATGTCTAGGGTTAAATAATCAGAAGGTAGCAGACAACCACTGGGTACAAGATGTGGGGGAGGTCCCTCATGATGGGTAGAATTTCACTGAAGATAATTCAAACACACTTGCAGAAGTACACCTGTAGAGAACTGTCAGAAATTTAAACTGGATTCAGAAAAGGCCGTGGAATAAAGATTATTGTTAATGTCAGCTAGATCTTGGCTGAAAGCAGTGAATACCAGAAAGATATTTGCATGTGCTTTATTGACTATGCCAATGCATTTGACTATGTAGCTCACAACAAAATATGGATAACATTGCAAGAATGGAAATTCTAGAAGGCTCAATTGTGCTCATGCAGAACTTGTACATAGACCAAGAGGCAGTCATTTGAACAGAACAAAAGGATAGTTTATGTGGTTTAACATCAGGAAATGTGAATGTCAAGGCGATATCCTTTCACTGTACTTATTCAATCTGTATGTTGAGCAAATAATCTGATAAACTAGATTATATGAAAAAGAATATGGCATCAGGATTGGATAAAAGCTCATTAACAACCTGTGATATGCAGATGACACAACCTTGCTTGCTGGAAACAACGAGGACTTTAAGCACTTAATGATGAAAATCAAAGACTATATATAGCCTTCAGCATGGACTACAACTCAAAACAAAAATCTTCACAATTGTACTAATTGTGCAACATCATGGTAAATGGAGAAAATATGTTATCATGGAATTAATTTTATTTAATTTTGGGGGGCTGTTTGTGCGGGTGGGTAGAAGTAGCGAGTTAGGATTAGGACTATGGCTAGGTCTAACATTGGACTGAGATGTCAGTTTGAGGACTAAGGTGCGCCTGACCCAGGATATTGTGTTTTCAATAGCCTCATATGGATGCGAAAGCTGGACAGTGAATAAGGAAGATCGTAGAAGAATGGATGCCTTTGAGTTGTGGTGTTGGAGGAGAATACTGAAAGTGCCATGGACTGCCAAAAGAACCAATAGATCTGTTTTGGAAGAAGTGCAGCCAGAGTGCTCCTTGGAGGCCAGGATGGCTAAGCTTCGTCTCTCATACTTTGGACATATTGTCAGGAGGGAACAGTCGCTGGAGAAGGATGTCATGCTGGGTAAGGTGGAGGGTCAGAGAAAAAGAGGAAGACCTCTAACGAGATGGATTGGCCAGGTGGCATCATTGATGGCGTCAAGTGTGGCAGCGGTAGTGATGTTGGCCCAGGATCGGACATTGTTTCCTTCTGCTGTGCATGGGGTCGCTATGAGTCGGTTCCGACTTGATGGCACCTGACAACAACAAACATTGGACTGTGAACCATGAATTCTGAAGTTCAAACCATCAGCTACTACTCAGAAGCCCTGTACAGGGTCAGTATGAGTCGGAACCAACTCGACAGTGCTTAACAACAGCAAGGAAAGGCCTAAGACTTCATTTAGTATTAAGGTTATGGTTATGACTAGATTAGTTTAGGGGAGCTCTGATAGCATAGTGATTACAAGTTGGACTGCTAACCTCAAGGTCAGCAGTTCGAAACTAGCAACTGTTACATGGGAGAAAGATGAAACTTTCTGCTCCTGTAAAGATTTACAGGAAACTCTATACAGGGTCGCTGTGAGTCAGAATCAACTCAATGGCACTAAACAACATCTTTAGGGTTATGTGGTGGTGGTGATGGTGTGCTGTAGAGTCGGTTCCAACTCACAGTGACTCTGCACAGGGTTTCCGAGGCTGTAGATCTTTACGGGAGCAGAAAGCCTCATCTTCCTCCTATGGAACGTCTGGTAGTTTCAAACTGCTGACCTTGAGGTTAGCAGCCCGATTCGTAACCACTACACTACCAGAGCTCCTTTTAGGGTTATAGTTAGGTTTAATTTTTTTCTTGAAATCTACTTGATTTCCACTTCATTTGGAAGTTCTGTAACTACATGATTCCCTTTTTTTACTTTAGGCATTTTTGGTTGTTGCAAACTGATATTTCTGGTTTTCTGTTCTCAATCTTGTAGGTTTGTTTTACTTTGGATACTTCTATATCTGAGTTGAGTTCTGGGTGATTTTGTCATGTATGTTAGTTTCAGGTTGTTGTCTGCTGTTGTTGGTTTTCTGTCCAAAGAACACCTTTTAGCTGTTTTCGTAAGGTTGGTCTGTTTGGTTTTTGCAAATTTAAAAAATTTTTGTTTATCTGGAAATATCCTAAGTTCTCCATCATATTTGATAGACAGTTTTGCTGGGTATATATGTCATTCCATTGCCTTCTTGTCTGCATGGTTTCTGTTGAGAAATCAGAGCTTAGTCTTATTAGTTCTCCTTGGTTGGTAACTTTTCCTTTTTACTGAGCTCCTCTCAGTGTTCTTTCCTTGTTCTTGGTTTTGAAAAGCTTGATTATAACTCATCGTGGTGATTTTCTTTTGGGGGTTTATCTTCTTATTTTTCATGATGTTTAGGGACCTTTATAAAAAACAATTCTTGGACAATTTTATCTATGATATAAGGAGCTCTGGTAGCGTAGTGGTTGCGAATCGGGCTATGAACCGCAAGGTCAGCAGTTCGAAACTACCAGCTGTTTCGCAGGAGAAAGATGAGGCGTTCTGCTCCCGTAAAGATTTACAGCCTCAGAAACCCTGTACAGGGTCGCTATGGGTCGGAACCGACTCCACGGCACATCACAACAACAACTATATATATATATATTTCGTCTCTTCTTGCTCTGGACATGTAAGTTATTCCTCTTGATAGTGTTCCACATAAATCTTCGGCTCTCTTTGGATTTTTTCTTATTTCTGATTGTCCTTCTGAAAATGAGTTGCTGTTAAGTGCCGATGAGCCAATTCTGACTCATGGTAATTCTGTATAGGGTTTCTGAGGAGCAGCTGGCAGTTTTGAACCACTAACCTGGCAGTTAGCAGTCCAGTGCTTATCTTACAGCACCACACCAGGACATAAACGTGACTGGAAAAGTGAACGCAATCCTGCTTGTTTTTTGTGCAGTGTTGTACAGGGTGGGTTCGTGTGCCTCCGGAAAAAGAGATGACACTTCCCAGTGCTGGATCCCCTGCCTCCCCCTCTCCCCCCCCCATGCAGAACAGCAGGGGGTACCTCTGACTGCTGGGTTGTCCATGGTGGAACTGACCACACCCCTGGCTACCGGGAAGATATGGGAATAAGGGAGAATTGCAGCCCCCTTACCTCCTACCTCCAGCCTCATTCTGTGCTTGCTGGACACTGTATAGACAGCTGATTGCCAAAGCTCAAGATGGCCCCATGCTCCATACCAGCGGCAGCCCGCCTGTTTGTATTCTTTCTCGCTGCTCCTGTTCACTTCCTCTTTCTCTGATGCTCAGGGCTCCAGGATCAGCATCTGTCTCTGTCTCACTAGGTCTCTCATGTCTTTATTGTGGGGAGTCAGCTCAGAGCATCTGCTTACTCTACCATCTTTCCCCAGAACCTCAAGGAATTCATTTTACTTGGATTCACAGAAAGAAGAAGCGAAAGAAACCAAAAGATGTATTGGACAAATCTTCTGCAAAAGACCTCTTTAAAGTATTAAAGAGCAAAGAAGTTTCTTTGAGGTCTAAGATGCCCCTGACCCAAACCATGGTATTTTCCATGGTCTCATATGATTGTGAGAGCTGGCAATGAATAAAGAAGACTGGGGGAAATGGCTGCATTTGAATTATGATGTTGACTAAGAACATTAAATAGGCCATGGGCTGCCAGAAAAATGAACAAATCTCTCTTGGAGGAAGTATAGACAGAATGCTTTTTAGAAGCAAAGATGGCAAGACTTGGGACATGTTATCAGGAGGGACCAATCCCTGGAGAAGGACATTATGCTTGGTAAAGTAGAGGGTCAGCAAAAAAGAGGAAGATCCTCAATGCCATGGACTGACACAGTGGCTGTAATAATGGACTCAAACCTAGGAATGATTGTGAGGTGGCTCAGCACCGGGTAACATTTCATTCTGTTAAATGAAAAAAAAAAAAGTTTGTTTTGAGTTGGTGTGCTGTAGGATAAACACTGAATTGCTAACCACAAGTTAGAGGTTCAAACCCACCAGTGGCTTTGTGGGAGAAAAATGAGGGTGTCCACTCCCATAAAGATTTAGTCTCAGGCACCCTATATAGGGTTGGTATGAGTTGAAATCAACTCCATAGCCGTGGGATTAGACTATGAGTTGAAACCAACTTGACATGTCGAATGACAATAATGATAATAGGTGAAGAAAGTGATCAGCTCTCAGAGAATGGGCTGACCATAGGACACTACCAGAAGTGAGAAGAGCAGACTCACTAGTCTGATTTGGTTTGTGTATGAATGCCAGGATTGGAGGTTAATTACATACATAGAGGACCTCCACTGCAGTGAGCTTCCTTAGGGACCAGTAGTTTTTGATCCATCAGGATAGCCTTTTTAAATTAAAAAGAGAATTAAGCTTGAATTAGATTTCCATCAAGCACAGCTATCATTCATTCTGGGACTTCCTTTAATTATCTTTGGGGATTGTATCCACTGTGTCTTGGATTTTGTCATCTACGTACTTATCTTTTAGGATGCAATTTATGGTCATTTTCTGAGAAAAAGAGGCAAACTTCTAAATACTTCCGTGACCAAAATTATCTTGGTTGCTTCACATTTTAGTTAGATGTAATACTGACTGTAGTCTCTCATACTTCAGACATATTGTTAGGAGGGACCAATCACTAGAGAAGGATATCCTGTTTGGCAAGGTGGAGGGTCAGAGAAAAAGAGGAAGACCCCCAGTGAGATGGCTTGGGAAAGTGGCAGCATCAATGGGCTCAAGCGTGGCAATAATTGTGACGTTGGCCCAGGACTGGGCAGTGTTTCGTTACGTTGTGCATAGGGTCGCTATGAGTCAGCACTGACTTGATGGCACCTACCAACAACAACAACGAGAAGTGCTGTGGCTCAGAGGTGGACAAACTATGGCGAGGGACTCAGCTCAGCCCACAGTCTGTTTTTGTAAATCAAGTTTTATTGATCCAGTTATACACATTCATTTACTATTTTCTATGACTGCTTTCTTGCTAAAGCAACAAAGTTGAATAGTTGTGACAAAGAACATCTGCCTCACAAAGCCTAGAATATTTACTATCTGGATCTTTACAGAAAAATTTTGCTGATCTAAACAAAAAACAATTTATCTTAGAACTTTCTAAGTCTTTCTCTGTTGCCTCCTATCATCCAGTTTTGATAAGAAATCTGATGCCAGTCTAACACCTATTCCTTTGTAATGAACTCTTTCTCTATTAGCGTACTGGTTAGGAGTCAGGCAGTTTGAAACTACCAGCCATTCTGCAGGAGAAAGATGAAGCTTTCTGCTCCCATAAAGATTTACAGTCTTGGAAACCCTGTACAGGGTCACTATGAGTTGGAACTGACTCCATGGTACACCATCGCCACTCTTTAGGAGTCCCATAGGATAAACACTCAACCGCAAGCTTGGTTTGAACCACAAGGTTGGTGGTTCAAACTCACTAGTCACTCCTTGGAAGCCCTATACAGGGGTGCTATGAGTCTGAATCAACTCAACAGCACTTAACAACAACAATCTCTGGAAGCTTTTAGGATCACTGTGGCTCTGTTGGATAAGCACTTGACTGCAAGTTTGGTTTGAACTGCAAGGTCAGTGGTTCAAACTCACCAGCTGCTCCTTGGAAATCCTATATTGGGTTGTTAAGAGTTAGAATTGATTCAATGGCACTTAACAACAACAACAGCATAATTCATCTTTGAAGTTCTGGTGTGACACTGTAGGATAAGCACTGGACTTCTAATCACAAAGTTAGCACTTCAAACACACCAGCTACTCCTATACTGGGTCACTATGAGTTGGAACTGATTTGATGGCACTTAACAACAACTTTCATCTTTGGTATTCTGAAATTTTATAGTGATGGGGCCAGGCCTGAGTCTTTCCCCCAATTGTTATGCAAGGCACTTGATGTTGTTGTTAAATGTCATGGAGTTGGTTCTAACTCATAGTAACTCTGTATAGGGTTTCCAATGAGTGACTGGTGGGTTTGAAACTCTGACCTTGAGATTAGCAGTCCAGTGTTTACTGTACAATGCCACACCAGGACTCTGCCTTTCCCTTTAGCTCTACTGGTAAGTGTTGAGAGACAAGTGTCCTGCCTGAAGGTTCTCAGCTCTTTTGCTGTAGGGTTGGCACTGCCATTAGAGATACCTCACTCTGTGGGCCAGAAAGTCCACTGTGCCATCTTGTGCCAGCCTTCTTGTTCTGCTGCCGCCCTTCTACTACTTCTCACCATTTCCAGTGTTACAGCTCTCTCTGTCTAGAATAATCCGTGTCCAAAGATGTGTTCTGTTCTTGGCAATTCTGAAGATAACGAGATCTCCTCTTTCACTTCTGTGATTGATTTCCTTTAAGCCTAGAGGGATGACAAAAGTGACCAACCCCATACTTAGGTTTTCATATATCTTATTTGCTTTGTTCCACCCACTCAGGGATTCTATGCATCTTATTTACATTATTAGCAATTCTGTCCAATCTCCTTGGTGGGACATAGCACCTTATTTGCATAGGTTCACTCAATCATTTTGTGAGAGTCACAAGATCATGCTTGGCTAGAAGGACCACATTAAGTAATTCACTGCCCTGATTATTTCCAGGGAGAGGAGGGAAAGGAAAGGGAGGGAAGGGAAGTGGAGAGGAAGGAGAGAACTTAACACTACTCAGTGTTAAATCACAGCACTTTTCCTTTTTTTCCTCACCAAGGGTTAAAACAGCTTTTTTTTTTTTTTTTTTTACCAGACTTCACATTGTTATACTTTGCTGTTGTTGTCGGAGCAGCCGGTGAACTTGAACTGCTGAGCTTGCTGTTCAGATCAACTTTACAGTGCAGCACATTAACCCACAGTGCCACACAAAATATTCTCACATCCAGATGGGAAATAATTTGTCAATCATGGCCTTAGCTACTACATTGTAACAAAGATAATCCAAGAACAAATGAAAGCAAACAAGATAAGTAACTTCAAATATTAACAAAAGGCTATCAGAAAACTGGAGTCCTGGTGTGGTGCTGTGGGCTAATATGCTGGATTGCAGGGTTGATTTGAACCGCAAGGTTGGTGGTTCAAGCTCACCAGCCGCTCCATCCTATACAGGGTCATTATGAGTTGGAACTGACTTGATGACACTTAACAACAACAACAGAGAACTAAGGAGCCCTGGTGGCATAGTAGTTAGGTGCTGCTGGCTGAAAGGTTAGTGGTTCAAACCCTTCAACTGCTTCATGGAAGAAAGATGTAATGGTGCTCTTCTGTAAAGACTACCATTTTGGAAATCCTAATGTGACAGTCCTACTGTAGGGTTGGTATGAGTCAGAATTGGCTCAATGGTAATGGATGTTTGGAGGGAAAGATAATCAAACCACTAAATGAGACAACATGCCTAAGATCTGCAGGGTTCAGTCCCAGAGTCCCAATACATAAGGAAAAACAAGTTCTGATATGGTAGGGGCTTCTAATCAGAGTTGTCTTGTTCACAAAATTGGGCTCTATGTCATACTAGAAGGAAATGGAAGGTTTACTTAATTCATAAGTAAAATGGTCTTGTTGTTGTTAAGTGCATTCAAGTTGGTTCTGACTCATAGTGACCCTGTATAGGGTTTTCCGAGGAGCAGCTTGTAGGTTTGAACCACCGATCTTATGGTTCAAACTGACTTTGCAGTCCAGCTCACTAACCCACAGTGCCACACCATTTTAATCATTCACTAAATAAATATTTGTTGAGCACCTATTATATGCAAGATCTTGTCCAGAAACAAAAATGAGTCAGATATGTATCCGTAATTGATTTTGACTCGTGGCAATTCCATGTGTGTCAGAGTCGAACTGTATCCCATTGGGTTTTCAACTGCTGTAATATTATGGAAGTAATATTGTCACGTTTTTCTTCCATGTTGCCTCTGGGTGGATTTGAACCACCAATCTTTCAGTTAGCAGCTGAACACTAAATCATGTACACCACCTAGGGAACCTGGAATATGACATAGCTACAAAAAAAAAAAAAAAAAAAAAAGAAGGTTACTCATGTATTATTATGTTTATAATCAAATTCCAGGAAGTGAAATTTGCAAGCCCATTGTTGCCATACTCATAAATGACACCCTTCAATTTGGCTTTAATCCAATGAAAACATCAGAGATAATTTGATCTCTACCTGACTGGCTCCCTTGTCTCTTAATTGGTCAAAAATATGAGCAGGGGATACATGATAATATATAATAAATTCCCTCTAAAATTCAAATGTGATGTGTTAGCTAGGATCTTAAGAAATGAACAAGAAGTAGAAATAGAGAAACAAAATGGAGGTTGTATAAGGTAAGCTACTATGCAGGTAGAGCTACAGGTGGTAATCTGAGCAGACACAGACAGATCCACGGAGAAGGACTTGGCCAAACGTCAGCACCAGGGTTCTAGCAGGCTGTCATGTGTGGGCTACTGCGACTTGACTTTGAAGTAAAAAGAGCTACTGTTGGGAGTGGGCTTTAAGCAGCACAGCTGTAGAGAGAGCTCAGGTGAAGCAAGAATTCAGAACTGGGGAAAGAGAAGCTACCATATGTGAGTTCTGTAGAAACAGTGCTGTGTGTATGTGTGTGTGTGTGTGTATGTATGTGAAGGTTGGGGGTGATGGGGCAAAGCAATACTTTACTGCATTTCCTGTGTTTCTGCAGATCAGAACTTCAGATCAACCTAAATTCTAACTCCACAGATCTCTATAAGTTTATCGTAGTATGGTGCCTTGTGTGTTACTGGAAGCTATGACACTAATATCTCAAACACTAGCAGGGTCACTCATGGTGGATGAGCTTCCAGATATCATTTTGAGGACTAAAGTGCGTCTGACCTAAGCCATGGTATTTTCAATAGCCTCATATGCATGTGAAAGTTGGACAAAGAATCAGGAAGACCTTAGAAGGTCTTAGATGCATTTGAATGATTTGTTGTTGTTGTTGTT
>NW_006408565.1:19848701-19850158 GCF_000296735.1 Chrysochloris asiatica | reverse complement strand
TTCCTCTTTTCTTTTGTTATATTTGCCAGTGGTTTGTCAATTTTATTAATCCTTTCAAAGAACCAGTTTCTTGCCCTGTTGATTTTTTCTATAGTTTTTCTGTTTTCCATCTCATTTATTTCTGCTCTTATCTTTATTATTTCTCTTCTTTTGGTGACTGTAGGTTCCTTCTGTTGGTCTGTTGTTGGAGATGCTGTGTTAATGTGTTAATTTTGGTTCTTTCTTCTCTTTGGATGTGTGCATTTATCACAATAAATTGTCCTCTCAGCACTGCTTTTGCCATGTCCTAAAGTTGTTATGTTGTGTTTTCATTTTCGTTTGTGTCTAGGAACTTTATGAATTCATGTTTAATTTTTTCTTTTACTCAGTCACTTTTCAGCAGGATGGTATTCAGTTGGCATGTATTTGACTTTATTTCCCTGGTCTTCTTATTGTTGATTTCTAGTTTTATAGCATTGTGGTCTGAAGATGCTTTGCAGTATTTTGATGTTTGTAAATTTATGGAGGCTTGCTTTATGACCTAACTCATGGTCAATTCTGGAGAATGTTGCATGTGCACTGGAGAAGAATGTATATTGTGCTGTTGTTGGGTTGAATGTTCTGTACACATCTATGAGGTCAAGTTGCTTGATTGTGTGGTTTAGTTCCTCTGTAGCTTTGTCAAGTTTCTTTCTGGTTGTTCTATCCCTTCTTGTGTTGCGCTCATGTTTTTTTGCACTAAATCTTGTCAGTTTCTTCTTTGTTTTAATGTTTCCTTTTTTCTGCTTGGATCATCATTTTCATGGAAAGTTGTGAAGTATTAATTTTCTTTGGTGTTACCCTATCATCTGTTAAGTTTTCCCTCCATTTAAGACAGCCTATTGTATCCTGCCATATGCTTGACCTCCTCACCACCTGGATCTCTGTTTCTATATTTCCCCTTCTTTGATATTGTTAATATTTTGGTCTTTGGTTGGCCTCACAGGTCCTCTGAATTCGTTGCTGTGATTTTGTTCCGTTCTGGACTCTGCTATCCGTTGTCTGAGTTTTAGGTGGTGTTGGCATGCCTCTCAATTTCTGGTTGTTGTCTGTTCTTGTTGGTTTTCAATGCAAAGGACACTCTTTAGGATATTTTGAAGTGCTGGATTGGCTTTAGCTAAATCTCTTAGCTTCTGTTGATCCTGGAATGTTTTGATTTTATCATCATATTTGAATGACAGTTTTGCTGGATAGACGATTCTTGGTTGGCAGTTTTTTTCTTCTAGGGTTTTGTATATGTCTCCCCATTGCTTTCTTGCCTGCATGGTTTCTGCTGAGAAGTCAGAGCTTAATATAATTTGTTTGCCTTTGTAAGTAACACTTCTCTTTTCCCTGGCTGCATTTTAGAATTCTCTCCTTGTCTTTGATTATGGAGAGCTTGATTATTATATATCTTGGTGATTTTCTTTTGGGGTCTATCCTTCCTGGGGTATGTGTGG
>NW_006408565.1:19846097-19847803 GCF_000296735.1 Chrysochloris asiatica | reverse complement strand
CCATCACTTTGAAACAAAAATAAAACTGTGGCCAACTGGCCAGTTGCCTTGCTACACAGGCAGTGTGTGCGAACTGTAGAAATCTCCAACAGTGGGTGGAGGTGTCCGCTTGCTAAGGTCCCTCCTGTAGCCACCACTTTAGAGGTGCATAGATAGATATTGAGAAGTTATTGGGAGAAAGATTGTCTACTATTTTTGTCTCTGAAGGTCAGTTAGATATCTGCATGTGCACAGTGTAATTCTCAAGATAGTTTTGTCTTTTCATGTGGGGGTTTTACAGATTGTTCATATGGTTTGTCTGTCAGGCTTGACAGGCCTGCTTTTTTCTTACTGGATATGCTGGAGTAGAGGATCCTGCACAAGTCAAGTTAATTTTAGGGCTGCCACCCAGAGGCTGAACATCATAAGCAGCTGCTAAAGAATTAGCCCTTGGGACCAATAGGGCTCTTTCTCTCTGCATCATGGGAAAAACTGTGGGCTCAACGCTGGACTTTTTTTTGGGGAGGGGGGTGCACACCCATCCGCCTGAAGGTGTCCAGGCTGGGCAAAGAAGGCACAACTGGGAAGAGGAGGAAAAAATGTGTAGAATCCCGCTCCCCCCTCCGCACCCCAGATTGCAAATGTCAGTGCACCACTTTTAGCGCCGGTTCCCTGTGCTGGCCTGCCTGTAGTCCTGTCCTCTGAACTCTGCCTGGGTGGGGGTGGCCATAGAAGGAGTCCTGTGTCTCGAGCAATTTCTAAATTGCAGTATTTTCCATTATGCCATGATTTTTCCACTGGCATGTGTGGGAAACTGACACCCTGCCCCTTATGCTAGATCCAGAGCTCTGGTGCTGTTCTGTGAAATAGCTTCTCTGGGTTTTCAGTCCCTCCCCCACGGAGCCTGACCTACTTGATTCTGCCTCTGCCACTGCCAGACCTGGAAGTCTCAGCATTGTACTTTAAGATAGAACTTGAGATGCTCTTTTAAATGATGAATTTGATGCCATTTCTCTTTAAATCCTGGCACATTAAACCATATGATTGTCCAATTCAGAATGGCCATTCAGGTCACTAATGTCTAGGATATCGGTCTTCATGAGTTCCATTTCTTTCTTTTTTGCACATCACTCCTTTATTATACTGATCTGGAAAAAAGACTTAGTACAGTTATGCTCACACTGAGTACTGGTCCCTCCATTTCATTTTTGATGATTTAAAATTTTGCTAAATTCATACTTCAGGTATTCCATGTTCTAATTATTTATAGATGTTTGCAACTATTTTTTCTAATTTTGAGTTTTTCCCTATAAGCAAATGAAGATCCTTAAGGCTTTACTTCATCCACATCATTAAGCTCAATTCTTTGAGGAGGCAGCCTTTGCCCAGTTGTAGTTTGAGTGTCTTCTAGCTTGAGGGGCTCATTGTCTGGAAAAATATCAGAAAATGTTTTCCATGACTAACCCTTCAGAAGTGGTCTGCCTCTCCTTGTTCCTAGTCTGTCTTAGTCTGGAAACTCCACTGAAACTTGTCCACTGTGGGTGACCCTGCTGGTCTTTAAAACACTAATAGCATACCAACATCTTATCAACATGTAAGTAGTGACTGCTAAAGGTAATACAGAAATGGCTACAATCATACATTCACAGAGAACTTCCAGAGGTTCAAGCTGGATTCAAAAGAGGCCGTGGAATGAGAGATATCATTGCTGATGTCCGATGGATCTT
>NW_006408565.1:19831572-19845201 GCF_000296735.1 Chrysochloris asiatica | reverse complement strand
TGGAGGGTCAGAGAAAAAGAGGAAGACCCCAATGAGATGGATTGGCCAGGTGGCATCATTGATGGACTCAAGTGTGGCAGCAGTAGTGAGGCTGGCCCAAGATTGGACATTGTTTCGTTCTGCTGTGCATGGGGTCGCTATGAGTTGGTTCTGACTTGATGGCACCTGACAACAACAACAACAACATGATGCAACACACATGCTACTTGAGATCCACTGTTGTTAAATGTTGTTGAGTCTGTTCAGACTTATAGAGATCCTGTTTAGGGTTTCTGAGGAGAAGCTGGTGGGTTTGAACTACCAACCTTATGGTTAGCTTTCTTGTGCTTATCCTACAGTACCACATCAGCGCTCCACAGAGATATGCAAATCGACCACACTTGAAGAGCATCAATAACAGCAGTGTAAAAACGAGGAGTCCTGGTGTGGGGCTGTAGGATAAGCACTGGTATACTAACCACATGGTTGATGGTTGAAACCCGGTAGCCACTTCTCAGGAACCCGATACAGGGTCTCTTTGAGTCTGAACTGTACTCGCCAGCACCCAAACAGCAGCAGTGTAAAATGAAAATGTGAGATCCTTTGATTAAAATTATTAAGAATTTTAAGATGGCCGCAGGAAAGCACTAAGTCAAAAGCAGGGACCTTCTGAGCATGGGATCTTATAGGAATATATAGATTTCATGGCCAGAAAGCCCACCCTGAATGAGGCTACAGCTGGTGGCCAGCATTACACTGACCCCAAGCCCCTTTCCCTTACTCTAGGCTGGCAGAATCAGGGGGAGAACAAATCATGCTATGGATGTGGAATGCAGCTCCCCAGTACTCCGGAACCCACTTTTCTTCCTCTGCTCCCACAGGCCATAGAAGCTGCTTTTCTCTGGGCAAGGCAAGGAGTGTGTCAGGGGAGTGGAAGGTGTGTGTGTGTATGTTGTAATACAGACGTGTTAGGCCCATGACACATTGGATTTCCAAACAACCCAATGCAATGTTATTTCCAGTTTATAGATGAGAAAGGCTTGAGGAGGGTAAATAACTCTCTCAAGGTCATATATTTAAGTGATGGTGGAGGCAGGACTTGACCCAGCATGTCTGACTCCAGAGGCCTTATTTTTAACCCTTATACTATATGGCCCAAGATTTAGCATTCAGCTGCTAATTGAAGTATTGACAGTTCAAACTTCCCTAGTGGCTCTGTGGGTTCCCCAGAGAAAAGCAGCTTCTATGGCCTGTGGGAGCAGAGGAAGAAAAGTGGGTTCCGGAGTATTGGGGAGCTGCATTCCACATCCATAGCATGATTTGTTCTCCCCCTGATTCTGCCAGCCTAGAGTAAGGGAAAGGGGCTTGGGGTCAGTGTAATGCTGGCCACCAGCTGTACCCTCATTCAGGGTGGGCTTTCTGGCCATGGAATCTGTATATTCCTATAAGATCCCATGCTCAGAAGGTCCCTGCTTTTGACTTAGTGCTTTCCTGCCTTAAAGATTGTTGTTGTTGTTAAGTGCCATCAAGTCAGTTCTGAACCATAGCCACCTTCCAAGGAGTGGCTGGTAAGTTTGAATCACCCACCTTGTGGTTCAAACCAACTTCGGGGTTGAGTGCTTACTACAGCACTCGTACCAGGACAGCTACAGTCAAGGAAACCCTATGAGGCAGTTCTACTCTGTCACATGGGTTTACCATGAGTTGGAATCTGTTTGATAGCATATAACAACACTGACAACACACTCTATTAGGAGTCCCTGGGTGGGGTACAAATGGTTAAGCATTCAACTATTAGCTGGAGGATAGCAGTTTGAGCACACTAAGAGGTATCTTAGAAAACAGGCCTGATGACCTGCTTCTGAAAGCTCTCCCAGCTTTGACAAGCCTAAGGAACAGCTCTCCTCTGCACACTTCGGAGTCACATCGACAGCACATAACAACACCACATTAGCTTGCATGGAGATGCCCACCTCACAGCACCCTCATTAGTCTTGGGTGGTGTGATGAGCACGTACATACATTCATACAATGCATGCACACGGTTTGTCGATGAATTGCTGTTTCAGAAGAGACCCCTGGGATTGTAGCTGCTACTGTTAGGCAGGAAGTTGGACTTGGAGGAGAACAGAGGAACCCTCAGTACAGAAATCACCTGTTGGCTGAAGAAGGACTGGGAAGGGACCAGGAGGCATAAATGACCCAGGTTTTAGTTTCTCATTCTGAACAAGGATAGAGAAGGAAGCCCCAGTTTGTCTGTAGGATAGGAGAGGGGTGTTTTCCTCACCCCCAGGGGACTTGGCTAGGGTAAGGAGCGGTGATGTTAGAGTAAGAAACCCAGTATTGGGTGGTAAGACTTCTGAGGAAGAGGTGTGTCAGCAGCTAGGGGCACTTTCCTGCAAAACTTATTGGTATAGTACTGGAGTGCACACTTATCGGAGTCCTGGTATCTCACAAAGCAGTACACAGCCTTTCTATCACACTGACACAGCTGACTCTGACAAAAGTTCTGGTTGTCTGAAGTCACAAGGAAATAAACATGGGGTAGGAGTTTATCATTCCATGGCTACTTTGGGGATCTGGGGGAGAAGACACAATCTCTGATGCCCAGAAGTTCCTGGTCTGAGGCAAGCACCTATTCGCCAGATATTTCTGACTAATGGAGACAGAATTCCTGCCCTTAGGAAGCTAGTTCCCAGTCTGATGACAACACACAGTAGCCTTTTGAACTGATACTGTATCCTCTTTTGTGATGATGTGTCAGGTGGCCATGTGCCCAACCCCTGAGAATTGATGTGAGTCAGCTGTAGTTATTCCTGTTTTCTTGGCAGTGATTGGCCCCTGGATAACATGTGACCCCATTTTGTCCAATGAGACACAGGGGAAGTTGCTAAGGGCTTCTGGGAAGGATTAATGTCCTTCCTCAAAAGAGAGTCACATTGACAGCACATAACAACACATTGAGATGAAACAAAGCATATGCTTTGTTGAATGTAAAACTGATGATCTTGTCTGTGAACCTTCACTCAATTCACAATAAATTTTTTTTTATAAGAGAAACCATAATAAAGTTTTTGTTGCTGTCAAGTCAGTTCCAACTTATAGCGACCCTCTCTGTGTAGGGTTTCTGAGTTACTGGAATGAAAAAAGAGAGAGAGAAAGACATGCACAAGGGGTAAGTCTCTTTTGTGAAGTCATGATTCTTAAAGCTACAACTTGTGTCTTGACATCACAAGTTAGGTATTGTCAACATGATGAAGCAGAAGGTTGGGAAAAACAGAGTCATCGATGATATGGTTGAGAAGCTGCCCCAGGTTGACACTGCCCTATCATCCACATCATCTAAGCCCTCTTTACTTGGGCTTCTTTTTGCTTACAATACATGAACCTATGGAGAGGAAATAATCAAGAAGATGCGATTTCTGATCCTAAAGAACTCTTAGGCTGTTGAGTGAGAGCCCATGATTTCTCAAAATTCCACTCATGGATCGATTGTCAGGAGACATTGAACAAATCCTTCTAGTCCCTGCGCTCTCTCTTTCTCTCTTACCCTCAAAAAAGTTGTGTGTGCTTACAGTCTCTACTTCTTCACTTCCATTCGCTGACTAACAAGTTCCAGTCTGACTTTGTCCTGATCACTCTATAGGAACAACTCTTACTGAGATCTTCATGGTCTCCCTGCCTCTACGTCCAAAGGACTCTTCACAGTGGTGGGTTGCTCTGTTCAAATGGCTTGTGTTTATCCTCTCCTCCTTCTAGCAAACATCTTCTTTGACCCTCCTCAGTCAGCTCTCCTCCTCCCTTTATGATTATTCCCACTCCTTTCAGGGCCCTTCAACATTAGATGGGTGATCAAATCCAATTCTGCTGCAGACCCTTGTCCTGAGCTGCAAGTTCAAACATCCAGCTGCCCAATGGACATTCATGGGTATCTCAAAGTCCCCTTCTCCCCATATCCCTACCTAAGCTCTCCTCCTGTGGTCGATTGCTGCACACAGTCACAGATCCACTCAATAGCTCCCTACTCCTGCCCACTACCCAATCACCAAACTCAGATAATTCTAGCTTTCAAATGCATCTCAATTGTACTTCCTAAGCCCTTGCATCTTGACCGTCATTGTTTTATGTCAAGTTCTTACTTCTGTTGTTTGGATTGTGGCAATAGTCTTCTCACACGTGCCCCTTTGACCTTGACTCACTTTACAGTCAGAGTTCTCAGAAATGCAAACCTCATCATGTCACCTCATTGCTTTTTTAGGAGGGAGGCCTCTTGGCACAATGGTTAAGAGTGCACCTGCTGAAAAGGTTGGTGGTTTGAATCCACCGACTGGCAGTGTGGGAAAAAAGATCTGGTGATCTGTTTCCAGAAAGATTACAGTGTAGAGAGCCTTATGGGGCAGCTCTGTTCTGTCACATTGTGTTACTATGAGTTGAAAATCAACTTGACGGCACTGAATAACAATAATTGCTTTAGAATGAAATTGAAATGCCCCATAGCCTCAAAAGCCTGGTTTGATCTGTTACTACTGCTGTGATCTGCCATCGAGTTGGCTCCCTGACTAATGGCAACCCCATGCCAACTGAACAAAATACTGTCCAGTCCTACACCATCCCCACAATTAGTGGTAGATCAGATCATTGTGATCCAGAGGAGTTTTATTGGCTGGTTTTCAGAAGGAGATCACCAGGTCTTTCTTCCTAGTCTGTCTTAGTCTGGAAGCTCCACCGAAACCTGTTCAGTATCATATCAACATGCAAGCCTTCACTGACAGATAGGAGGTGGCTGTGCATAAGCCAGGACCTGAACGCAGGTCTCCTGCAGGGAAGGTAAGATTTGTATCACCCAGTCACCATTGCCTCCACTTAGCTTCATCTCACCGGTTCTTATCTCTCCAGCATCGTCTCTTACCACGCCTTCTCTTTCCCACATGGTATCATTCAGCAACACAGAATTGCATGCTGTTCCCCTGAGCACATTCAAGGCCTTTGGCCATGCTGTTCCCTCTTCCTAGACTACTCATCCCACCCCCATGCCCCTTGGCTGTACCTGCACAACCTTTATGACTCAGCCTACAGGTCACCACTTTCAGGAACCCTCCTTGAAATTCAGGCTGCATCTATTGGAGGCTTTACCACATCGTGCTTTCATTTTCTTAACTTATTACTCAACTAGGAGCCCCTTGAGTTAGGGACAACGCCCCTTTGTATTTCTGTGTCTGGGGCCAGCTCAGTACTCAATACAACAGACACTTTGTAAGCACTCTTTCTTACCACAGAGGATTCTATCTACGGATAGCAAACTTGTGGTCCAGAAATTTGGTGCCACATCCATTACTCTCCAGATGGCCCTAGCAATAGTCGTGCTCTGTGCAGCACGTGTGATAAGGACATTCCACTGGGGATGCCTTCCCATAGCTCAAGTGAGCCAGCTGTCTCTGGCTCTCACCTCCTTGACCCTGAGATTTGGTGACTTTGGAGTTGTCAAGAGCAGAGTTTCTATCCTGCTGGCTGATTTTCCAGCCTGAGGTTCTAGGGCTGTGAGACTGATGTGAGCAAAGAAAAGGCAAGTGAGGAGTAAGTAGTCTCACCAATCTGTTGCTTCATTGGGGGATCCCTTGCCTCCAATACCACAGTGACAACTATAGAAGCCACAGCTGGTCACGACATCCTTTCCTGTCACCAACTGGATCATTTCTCTGACATTCAGCAAACTCCCTTGGGCTTCCAGCAGACCTGGAAGGAAATTGGCTGCTGATAAAGACTGGGCTCTGTGTCCTCCCTCCCTGACCTTCTCTGCCACTTATCTCCTCCACCTGCATTGAACTCTGACCCATCAAGAGAGACCCTGCAGCCATGGGAGATGGGGTGACTCTGCTGTTCCCCTTAGGGTCTGAGATCATGCTCAGCTCTTACTTAAGGTCATAATTACTGTTAACAGCAGGGGAATTTTCATGTTGAGAGTTCTATGAAGGAGAAATGTTAGTTGATTGGCTAGAATCCTCTCTCAGGTAGTCCTAGCTTCTTCACTTGGCCCTTGCTCTCTTGCTCACACTCAACAAGTCTGTATAATGCAATTTGCTGAGGAGCACACAGAAATGCCCTTTAATCCTAAGCTAAGTCCACATACAGTACACAGGAGAGCCCTCCAGTGATACACACAAACACACATGCCCTCCTGGCTTATCTGGTGAACAGTTTTGTTTTTTTTCCTTGCTTTCTTGCACATGCGTGCGCACACACAATATACTAATGGATTACCCATGATCCTCTTTAGGTGGAGAATTTCTGGAAGGTTGGGACGAGGTTCTTCCCGACAAATAAGGAGGTTCCCAAGGTCAAAATTGTTTCACTCCATTAGACATCTCTTGCATGTCTCCACACTGAATTCAAGGCTTGGAAAGTCTAGTCATGGGGTCTGATTTCAGTATTTTTCTCCTGCATTGTGTCTTTGTAAGATTTTCCAATCCCTTACACATACACATATACAAATACATAATGCTTTCTGTCACTCACATGCATACACACACTCTTGCACTCACACACCAGTACAACGAACACACTCCTATTGCCACAAAACACCTTTGTGTAATATATCCATGTGTATGCAACAAACCATACACATGCATGCATCTACATTTACCTGCGTATCTATGCATGCATACACACACAACACAGCTACTCTCCAAGGCAGTGAGTGAGCAGCTGTTCCTGTCCTCCTGACAGGACATTAATTTCTGGGTACTTACCTCTTAGAGGAGTCCTGGTGTGGCACTGTGGGTTAATGCGCCAGACTGCAAAGCTGTTTGAACTGCAAGGTCGGTGGTTCAAGCTCACCAGCTGCTCCTTGGAAACCCTATACAGGGTCGCTATGGGTTGGAACCAACTCGACAACACTTAACAACAACAACAACAAGAACCTCTTAGAGGATGTCGGCATTCATACCTCCAAGTGACTGTCATGTCCATTTCGAACTCCATCTCCCCTTAAATTGTTGCTACCTCTGGAAGGCAGGAAGTAGTGTGGGGCAAGATGAGAGTGTGGCCAGTTGGTAGACTCACAGTTTGGCATGCCTGTGCCCCTGGTAAACCCCACTTTCTTCTCCTCATCAGCTGGCAGGACAGAATTGAGGATGGAAAAATCTTATGTGCCATTAGACAGATGCCAGAATAAATTTTAAGTGATTTTGAAGTCTTTCCTGGGCTTACCTCCTAACTTAATAAATCCTCCAAACTGGCTCTGAGTATGACCACTGATCACCTCCTTGCTCCCACCTTCAGGGGTGAGCATGCACTGCCATCTGTTACAGACTGGGGACTTACTTGTGTAGCCAGTGGAATCATTGACTGAATGTGGAAGGTTCTTTGCTTCTGCTAAATGTGACATCTAAGTCTAAGATAGAGGGCAAGTAGTTTACACAAGATGTACACCCTATGTCTCTCGAAAGTTCCAGGAACTGGAAGACCTTTGGGAGATTCCTCTCCCAGGTGGTCTCAGTGTCTTCTCTTGGGCCCTCTTTCTCCTGCTTACACTCAACAACCCTGGAAAATGCAGTTTTCCAAGGAGAATTGTACCCTAGACCTGCTCATGGGAGATCTAGTGATCTATCAGGACAAAGAGTTGATGTCCCCTGCCTACTGATTTGGTTCATTCTTTTCTTCTCATCTTCATCTCCTCCTTCCCCCCTAGTCATTCTAAACTGGAAAAAGTCAAAGGTTGTCCTTGAATTCCCAACCCAAGCATTCCATTCCCAACCCTCATCTATTTGGAGACAAGATTGATTCATGCTCCCTGGAACAATTACAAAAGAACTCTGGTGGTGCAGTGGGTTGAGTCTTGGTTTGTTAGTCGAAAGATCAGTGATTCGAACTCACCAGCTACTCCATGGGAGAAAGATGAGGCAGTCTGCTCTCATAAAGATTTACAGTCTTGGAAACCCTACAGAACACTTTTATAGGAGTCCTGGTAGAGTGCTGTGGGTTAATGCGCTAGACTGCAAAGTCTATGGTTCGAACTTACCAGCCACTCCTAGGAAACCCTATACAGGGTCACTATGGGTCAAAACCAACTTGGTGGCACGTAACAACAGTAACATAGGGTCTCTATGAATCAGAATGATCTCAACAGCAGGGCCTTTTTTTTTTTTAAATCTACTGCAAGGACTTTGGGTGGTACAATCAGCTACTAACCTAAAAGTTGATGATTGGAACCTACCCAGCGGTGCCATGAAAGTAAGTCCTGGCAATCTGTTTCTGTGGATTACAGCCAAGAAAAGTTCTACTCTGTAACACATAGGACCAACATGAGTCAGAATCCACTTAATGACAATAGGTTTTTTAGTTTGCTTTTCAAATCTACTGCTCTTTTTCCTTCAGCCTTCAGGAACACAGTGACTCCAGTTGTTACTTGGAAAGCAAGTACCATTTTTTCCCTGCCCACCAAGAAGCACAAGAATTTAGCTTCCACAGCTTTATGTAAATGCTCAGAAAAGGTGACTGTGTCTGCAGCCGAGGCATTGGTACTTCCAGATAGCCATCTGCTCCCCACAGTCCAGTCCCTTGCAGGGAGGCAAGCCTGTGAGGCTGGTCTGGCTAAGAAAATACAAGTTTTGGTACTGAGGTGAGTGTCCCTTCCAGACAGAGACAAGCAAAACCCACGTTCAATCCCCTAGCCCTTTCTCTGCTCCTGATGGTGATACCATACGGCAGAAGTAGCCTGGATCACTGAGTCACAGCATGGAGGACAAGTGTCTCGAGCCTGTCATGATGACCCTCTGTATACACATATCTGTCTACCTGTACTGAATATGCAGACAGGTTATGCCTCCAACTTCTAGGCACTTGTACGACGCTAACATTGGTCATCTTATGAGACACATGGTATTGGCAAAGTGAAAGCTAGTGATATTATTTATAGAAAACCAACAAAAGACTCTCACAGGCGAGACACTTAGCTCTCCCCCAGTCACCCACGTCCATTCTTATGTGGCTGGGCAGGCACATGGCGGTTCAGGTCAGTACTGTGTTTACATCGTCACTGTCTCCAGCTGCCACCACACTGCAGCAGGGGCTGCAGGGCTCCCAAGGATTCTGTTCTGGCTGGCTGGAAGACCCCTGAACAGACTGTCCTAAGCCCCTACTGCTTAGTCTATTAAAGCTCTGTCTCAGGCTCTCGTCACACTACCCAGGTCTTCTGGTCTCTTTGGCTGTTTTACTCCCACACTACCTGTGCCCTGACTGTCTGGGGGGTGGAGGGGAGGTGTGGAGCCCTGCATGGGACACACTCTGACCCCTCTTGCACTGCAAGCGTCCTGCCCAGAGGCATCAGGCTCAGCCCGGCTATAGGGTGATCCCTGCCCTGTACCATCCTAGGCAAGGCCTGCACAGGGCATATTCTAGCTTCTGCCATCCATAGACAAGTGTTACAGCTCTTGTGGCTCCACTGGTGAGTCATCTGCTAAAAGGTGCTCAGCTTCTGCTTTGTGGGCCCTGCTGCTATCTCTCACTGTCTTTAGCATTCATTCTTTCTTCTACATCTATAAGGTTCTCTGTGCAAGGACCCCAGGTCCTTGGTCCAAAGGACATGCTCTGTTCCTGACTCTTCTTGATGATAGCGAGGTCTCTCTGAACCTCTGTGGGATTAGCCCTTTTAAGCCTTACAGGATAGCAAATCTGACCAATCTCCTTGGTAGACTACAGTCACCATAGTCAAGGGTCCAATCCTTGCAAGCGTTGTATACACCTTATTTGCATAGTACCACTAAGTCATTTTGTGGGAGTTACAAGATTATCGCTAAAAGGTCATATAAAAGCAATTTATGACATACACACACTTTGTGGATTTAGTGTGAGAGGTAAATTTTTCTTGTGTTAATGTCAGCAGTTGCTATCGCATTGGCTCTAGCACATATCCACCCATATGTGTTACAGAAGAACTGTGCTTCATATGGCTTTCCAAGGTTGATTTCTCAGAAGTGTTATCATCTGGTCTTTCTTTCAAGACAGCTCTGGGTGGACTCAAACCTCCAATTTTCTAATCAGTAACCTGTGATATGCTGATGATACAACCTTGCTTGCTGAAAGTGAAGAGGACTTAAAACATATACTTATGAAGATCACAGAGCACAGCCTTCGATATGGATTATATCTCAATGTTAAGAATACAAAAATTCTCACCACTGGACCACTAAGCAGCATTCTTATCAATGGAGAAGAGATTGAAGTTGTCAAGGACTTCATTCTTCTTGGATCAACGGTCAACACTCGCGGAAGCAGCAGTCAAGAGACCAGACGATGTATTGCATTGGGCAAATCTGCTGCACAGGAACTTTTTAAAGTACTGAAGAGCAGAGATGTCAGCTTGAGGACTAAGGTGCGCCTGACCCAGGCCATTGTGTTTTCAATAGCCTCATATGGATGTGAAAGTTGGACAGTGAATAAGGAGGATTGTAGAAGAATTGATGCCTTTGAGTTGTGGTGTTGGAGGAGAATACTGAGGGTGCCATGGACTGCCAAAAGAACCAATAGATCTGTTTTGGAAGAAGTGCAGCCAGAGTGTTCCTTGGAGGCCAGGATGGCTAAGCTTCGTCTCTCCTACTTTGGACACGTTGTCCGGAGAGAACAGTCACTGGAGAAGGATGTCATGCTGGGTAAGGTGGAGGGTCAGAGAAAAAGAGGAAGACCCCTAATGAGATGGATCAGCCAGGTGGCATCATTGATGGCGTCAAGTGTGGCAGCGGTAGTGAGGTTGGCCCAGGATTGGACATTGTTTCATTCTGCTGTGCATGGGGTCGCTATGAGTCGGTTCCGACTCGATGGCACCTGACAACAACAAACTGAGCATATAAACCATTTATATCACTCAGGGACTCCTTGTTTTATGAAGCCACTGACAATTGAGATTGGTAATTACTGCAGCGTAACGGATTTAGTCCTGATTACCAGGCATCTCTTATCTCGACAATTCAGCTTACTTCAAGTGTCTGATCTCCAAGGGTCATTTTGTTGTTTGATTGCTTATCTTAATAAGCTTCTTTCACTTTTCTATCTTTGGAGTTTCTATTTTTTAGCTGTTTGATTTATGCCTAAGTCATGGTTCGGGGGTCTCATTCCCTGAAAGATGAAGGTAGCAGAAGACGCAGAGAAGTGCAAGAATTAATGTGAGTAGAGGTAAATACTATTAACTGATGGTATCTGGAGGGGATTGCAATCATTGTAATAAAGCAACCTCTTTGCTTTGTTGAATGTGGGTTGATGATCTGCTCTGTAAACCTTCACTCAATTCACAACAAAAAGTTAAAAAAAAAAATCTCTTTCCCCCTGGCAGGAGCATTCTTTTTTTTTTTTTAATACACAACAAAACACACACAAAACTGTATCTCAGCTTTTGGAACAGCGTTGTTTCTACAACAGACAGGCCTGCCTCCCCTTCATACAGTCTCTGTTGTCAGGCCCAGGATTTGTGAGCGACAAGTGCTCCAACAATCAAAGACTTTGGTGACGTTAGACATTATTTCTTTTTCCCATGTCTTCCTTTTCCTTTCAAGAATTCAAAGTCTGTAACTTGGCTCTTGTTCAGCTTCCTTCATTTAAGGATTGTGTATTGAGAACGAGCTGAAGGCCTGACCTATCAGTTAACAAAACAAAACTCTCTTCTCTCATGGAGCTTAAATAAGAGACAAGCAATAAACAAAAGACACAAGTAAATAAATGACATACTTAGCTCTAAGTGGAGTCCTGGTGTGGCACTGTAGGATTAAGAAGTGGACCACAAGGTCAATTTGAACCACAAGGTTGGGTGCTTAAACCCACCAGCCTCTCCTCAGAAACCTTATACAGGGTCATTGTAAGTTGAACAACAATAGATATAAGTACAAGTATGTTAGAGGTGATATATGCTGTGGGAAAAGAAGCAATAGAGCTGCACAAGGAGAAGCAGAAATACCAGTGGATGTGGGATGGGTACAATCTTAATAGGATGGATGTGCTCAAAGGGTGTGTGATTTGAGCAAAGTCATTGCTCTGAAAAGTTTTCGAATTGATTAATTGAGTCATCATGATGGCAGTGGATGCCTTCAGGTATTAGAATTGTGGTTGGAAATTTGTCCATTAGTTTCTTTTCTGTTTAGCAACATGCATTATTCTTTATAATAAAATTATTTCTGAAATAGTTTTTCACTTACAAAGAAGTTGCAAAAATCGAGTTCTTATATATCCTTCATCCAGCTTCCTCTAATGTTAGCTTAGCCAAACCAGGAAGTAAACATTAATGCTCACTATTATGTCACTGTAGTATCAGCACTGGACTTTAAACCACAAGGTCGGCAGTTCAAACCCACCAGCTGCTCCTTGGAAACTCTATACAGGGTTGCTATGAGTTGGAACTGAAACAATGGCACTTAACAACAAATTAAATGATGAGTGTCAATCACTATTAATTTAAGTGGTTTAAAGCAAAGAAAGGTGTGCTCCAGGGCTTGGACTACATGAAGAAGAATGTGGCATCAGGATTGGAGGAAGACTCATTAACAACCTGCGATATGCAGATGATACAACCTTGCTTGTTGAAAGTGAAGAGGACTTAAAATTTTTACTGATGAACAAAAGAGCACAGACTACAGTATGGATTGCACCTCAATGTAAAGAAAATAAAAATCCTTACAACTGTCCCATAAATCACATCATGATAAATGGAGAAAAGATTGAACTTATCAAAGATTTTATTTTGCTTGGATCCACCATTAACACTCATGGAAGCAGCAGTTAAGATCAAATGATGTGTTGCATTAGGAAAATGTGTTTCACAAGATCTTTTCAAAGTGTCCATGAGCAAAGATACCAGTTTAAGGACTAAGATGCACCTGACCAGGGTATTTTTTTTTTTATCATCCCATTATACATGCTAAAGTTGGACAATGAGTAAGGAAGACCATAGAAGAACTGATGCATTTGAGTTATGATATTGAAGAAGAATATTGAAAGTACCATGAACTTCCAGAAGAACAAACAAATCTGTGTTGAAAGAAGTACAGCCAGAATGCTCTTTAGAAGCCAGGATGGCCAGACTTCATCTCTCATACTTTGGACATGTTATTAGGAGGGACCAGTCCCTGAAAAAGGACTTTATGCTTGCTACATGAGAAAAAGAAGACGCCCAATGAGATGGAATGGCACAGTGGCGGCAACAGTGGGCTTAAATGTAACAACGTTTATGAGGATGGTGTAGAACTGGACATAGGGGTGATGTGAGTCAGAAGCAACTGTTGTGCATAGGGTCACTATGAGTCAAAACTGACTTGAGGGCACCTCACTACAACTGCATTACCTTATGAATAGACCTTATAAGACTTTCATCATTTCTCTCACTAATGTCCTTTTAATACTTAGGATTCCATCCAGGATTCTACACTGCATGTGCTTTTCATGTTTTCATAGTCTCCTGTGCCCTTTCAGACAATTCCTAAGTCTTTTTTGTCTTTCATGGCCTGGATACTTTAAAAGAGTACTGGTCAGTTTTTTGTTTGTTTGGTAGGACATCCCTCAATTTGTTGTTTGTTTGTCATTATCATTTTGCAAGAATATCACAGGAATGAGAATCTGTCCTCTTCGGTGAATTTTATTCACGCTATATGAAAGTTGAAGTCCTGGTGTGGC
>NW_006408565.1:19826098-19830472 GCF_000296735.1 Chrysochloris asiatica | reverse complement strand
TTGATCCAAGAAGAATGAAGTCCTTGACAACTTCAATCTTTTCTCCATTGATAAGAATGTTGTTTATTGGTCCAGTGGTGAGGATTTTTGTTTCTATTACTGAGGAAGATCGTTTCTATTACTGAGGCCATACTTTCCAACTGCTGACCCTGCCAGTTTGTTGTCAACGTTCTCATTCCTATCATCAGTAATTGTCAATACATCTTAATTATATATTTGATCAATTTCAGACTGAAGAAGTTGTTGTTGTTGGTGGCCATCTTGTGCCATGGAGTCAGTTCTGAGTCATGGTGACCCTGTATAGGATTTTTGAAGAGCCAACTTTTCATGGCAGTTCAGTGCTTACCCTATAGTGTCACATTGAAGAAACTAGAATGGAAGAATTTAAGCCTATGTATGGTTTAAGGAGTTAAGACTAATTATGTTATTTAGAAAGTTATAGGTTATAGTGTTAATTCATATTATATTGTTTTCACAGAACCTTGTCAGGGGAATGACTATAATTGTAGGTAGAATAGTTTTAGCATTGGAAAAGATTTAGATTTTGAACATAGTGTGGGTTGTGTGTAACAGATACTATTACAAGGAGTGATAAGCCTACAGAAACTTTTGCATGTGGCAAAATCTAGAAGAATAATAGGTATTATAGTCAATAAGTAAACTGTCTGGTAAGGGCTATTATTGAGCATATAATAAATAGTGATCGGATCGTATCTTCAAGGCATAATAAGGGTGATATTATGTGGGACTGATAAGTTATTAGACCAGTTGAAGTACAGTGAATGCTAATAACACATTGATAAAGAAGGAGGTCATTTTGATATTACGATTTTGTTACGAATCTAATGGATCAAAATCATATGTTTTAGAATTTAAACTAGTCACCATATTCATTTCATTTCAGTCCTTTTTGAACTCAGACTTTGTTGTTGTTGTTAAGTGTCATTGAGTGTGTCCCGAGTCATAGTGACCCAAAATAGGGTTTCTGAGGAATGGCTGGTAGGATTGAACCACTGACTCTGTGATTCAAACTGATCTTGCAGTTCAGCGCATTAACCTGCAGACCTAAGGCTAGAAGAGTAGGAAGTATAAGGGCTATCGATAGTATAAGTTTTACGTTTCCTACCTGAATGGCTCAGAGAAGAGGTAAAAGGAGTGTAGTTTCTAGGTCAAGTAAAGAAGTGTAATTGCTACTAAAAAGAGTTTTATAGAAAAGGGTAGTTGGGAAGATCCTATGGTGTCAAATCCACACTCTAATGGGCTTGATTTTTCTGTATAAATGTTTAACTGAGCAAGTCAAAATGTGATAAAATACTAGCAATGAGACTAGGAGAGGGTTGATTAGTAAAGTAGTATTGAAATTAATTTTTATTTTTCAGGGCAATGCCTAATTCTACTGATTGGAAGTAAGTTATATTAATAAAACTAAAAGAATGTGAGCCTCATCATTAAAGAGATAGACCTAGAGGAAGAATCAGACCACAGCTCCAAAATGTCAAGATCAAACAGTAGCTTCAAACCTAAAATGATGATTGGATGTGAAATGGAATTTTAGTTGATGAAGGAAACAAACTATTAAGAAACTTGAGTCAATAATTATGTGGAGGTCATGGAAACCTATTGCTCTAAAGAAAGTTGAAGTTGATGATGCATGGAAGGGATTGTAACCATGGCAATGAAACGGTATACGACAGAATGAATGTAAAACTAATGTTCTCCCATATAAACTATCACATAATTCACAATAAAACATTAAAAAAAGAAAGAAAGTTGAACCACTGAGAAGATGAAAGAGGTTTCATAGCATTTTGAAGTTTGAAGAAGTGTGAAATACACATCTAAAAAGATTATAATCGGTAAAGCTTCAGTTGTTGGTTTTAGCTTCCTTCTGCTCAGCTGTGGTGGGTTCTGGTAATGGTGACTACTGCAGCTAATTACACAGAGGTATTTTAGACTGGGATTACCACAGGATTGACTGGGTAAATTCCTGGCGGTGGGCAACAGCCACCTAATTTGGGAGTAGGGACTAGGTTTGAGTGATAAAAAGCTCAAAAGAAACCTACAAAGAAAAAACAAAAACTTTTGAGATAATAAATAAAGAGCATTCTGTATTGTAAGCCTTTTTGTACAATGGGTATAAGGTGGCTTCAAAATGTGCTTTCTTGAACAATATCTCCTCACCATTCATCTAGGAAATTGGTAGCTAGGTCAGTGACTATTAGGTTAATGTATTATAATGGAATCATATTGCTATTCTTGATGGTAATAAAAGAGTAGATAAGGTCCCATGGGCTGGGGTTTATTATATGATAAGAAGTATGGGTGTTGTGCCTCATTAGATATGATCATGTAGATAAAGGCTAACAAGAAGTTTGAAGGAGTACTACTGCAATTTCTAAATGGTTGTCGTTGTTGTTAAGTGCTGTCGAGTCAGTTCCAACCCATAGTGACCCTATAGAGGATTTCTGAGGAGCAAGCAGCTGGTGATCTTGAATGTTGTAGTTCAAGCTGACTTTGCAGTCCAGTGCATTAACCCAAAGTGTCACACCAGGAGTTAGTAGTAGTAAGATAATTCTTACTTTGGGGGTACTGATTGATCGTATTAAGGTAGCTCCTCCAATAAGGTGAATTAATAACTGATCCGCTGTAATATTAGCTGTAAGTTGGACAGGTAGGGTAGGACTGTGCATTGAATAGAAAGTCTAACAGTTTTGTTAAGTACTCACATAGGGATTAGTGGAATAGGTGTGATTTGAGGGAGAAAATGGGCTAGTGACACATTAGTTTTGTGTCAAAATTCTATAATTACTGCACCTACTCAAAAAGGGATTGTTGCCAAATGCTGTCGGGTTTCCAAGGAGCAGGTGGGTTTGAACCATGACTTTGCAGTTAGCAGTCCAGTGTTTACACTACAGCACCACACCAATACTCCATATCATGGTGGGGCACTGCAGGATAAGTGCTCGAACTCAAGGTCGGTTTGAACTGCAAAGTCAGTGGTTCAAAGTCACCAGCTACTCCTCAGAAACCCTATATATGGCCGCTATGCATCAGAACTTTGGCTTGATGGCACTTAACAACAATATACCTAAACAACAACAAGAATACCAAAATTTGAGTCCTGGATAAGCACTGAACTGCTAACTAACTCTACGGCACTTAACAGCAACATACTTAACTTAAGAGAAAACTATGTTGTTAAGTGCCATGGAGTTGGTTCTGACTCATAGCGACCAAGTATAGGGTTTCCAAGGGACAACTGGTGGGTTTGAACTGCTGATCCTACAGTGCTTATCCTAAAGTGCCACACCAGGATTCCATATCATACAGGATGACTATACCTAAATTGGGCTCCTGGTGTGGTGCTGTAGGATAAGCACTGGACTGCTAACTAGATGATTGGCGGCTCAAACCCACCAGCTGCTCCTTGGAAAACCCATGTTGTTGTTAAGTGCCATGGAATCAGTTCCAACTCATAGTGACCCTGTATTGGGTTTCTGTGGCTTACATTTTCACGGGGAGCAGAAAGCCTCATAGTTGTGCTGTGTAGTGACTGGCAGGCTTGAACAGCTGATGTTGTGGTTCACAGTGATTGTATGCATCTACCATACTCCCGGAAGTCCTATGATTCCCTATAGTTGGAACTGACACTACAGCACTTCACAGCAGCAGGAACAATAACATATCTAAATTAAGGGATAACTGTTTGGTAGTGGTGGTGGTGTGCCGAAGTGACCCATAGCAACTCTGTATAGGGTTTCCAAGGCTGTACATCTTTATGGGAGCAGAAAGCATCCTCTTTCTCCCATGGAACGGCTGTTACTTTCAAACTGCTGACCTTGAAGTTAGCAGTCCGACTCATAACCACTACACTATCAGAACCTTGGGGTCCTGGTGTGGCACTGTGGGTTAATGCACTGTGTTGCGGACCGTGTAAGACTGGTCAGAGGTTTGAGGCCCTCTAGGGCTGAGTGTAACAAATGAGGCCACTGTCAGTTAATGGCAAATTGCTTTCATCTTAATATTATTACATGTATTAATTTAATACACCGAGCTCATGGTAATCCACAGATAAATGTGATATTTTCCTAAAGCTAAGACTAAAGGTTGCAAGGTCAAGCCTTTCTCCAAAAGGATCAACTAAAAATATCTTAGCTACTTCTCGGTTCTTTGTTCTATAGACAAAGAACCCATCCTCCCTAATCCCTTTTCCAGGTGCAGCCCATTCACCTGGGTGGCTCCTACAGAACTCTCACCTTCCCCCAACTGACCTCAGGGGCTATAGATATGTTAATTGGGCCTGAGAATCCAAGTTGCTGGCCTGGGATTCAAACCAGTGAAGTATGATGTAAAGTTACCTGAATGTCTGGAAAA
>NW_006408565.1:19810487-19825951 GCF_000296735.1 Chrysochloris asiatica | reverse complement strand
GTAGTCCCAAGCCTGCCCACCAGTGATGTATCCACCCTGGCTTTGGGGTGCCTCATTGTCTCCCTTCTTCTGTTTGTCTGTGTATTCTTTCGCTATCCCTATCGCCGCTGGATCTCCCCTCCTCGTGAACCAAACACTCATGACAACTATGTCGAGGGCAAACCCCGACAGCACTGGACTGCAAAGTCAGTTTGAACTGCGAGGTAGGCAGTTCAAGCTCACCAGCCACTCCTAGGAAACCCTATACAGGGTCACTATGGGTCAGAACTGACTCGGCAGCATAACAACAACAAGACCAATAACCAGAACTCTTTAGATAACTGTGTAATGTAGGGGTGAATGGGTAGGATAGAAGCCCTAGCAGGTTAGTTGACCAATGACTAGAATCAAAGAAATTAACATTAGTGACCAAGTTCATCGTTTAATGTTATGTATTGACATTGTTGCTGTTAAGTGCCATCAAATTGGTTCCAATCCATAGCGACCCTATATAGGGTTTCTGAGGACCGGCTGGTGAGCTTGAACCTCTGACCTTGTGGTTCAAACTGACTTTGTAGTCCAGCGTATTAACCCACAGCGGCACCTATTTTAAAACCAGTTGAATCAATCCTTGTCGGAGTGATAATAAGCAGTTGCTAATAAAGAATGTTCAAGAATTCAATAATTAATAGGACAATAGGAAGGCTTACTCATGGTGCTGTAGGATAAGCACTGGACCATAAGGTTGGTGTGAACCACAAGGTCGGTGGTTCAAACTCACCAGTCACTCCTCGGAAACCGTATACAGACTAATTCGATGGCACTTAACAACAACAACATTAGTGTAGGAGTAATGAATGAGGTAAATACATTTTTGTTCAGGTTGCTTCTCAAGGGTTTTTATATTCTAAGAGTTTAAGTGATCTGGGGAGAGATTCTGGGATAAAAGTAAGTTTGTTGTTGTTGTTGGGTGTAGTCGAATCAGCTCCGACTCATAGCTACCCTGTGCACAACAGAAAGAAACACTGTCCAATCCTAAACCAGCCACACAATTGTCACACTTAATCCTATTGCTGCCACCATTGTGCCAATCCATCTCATTGGAGGTCTTCTTTGTTGATGATGTCCTTCTCTAGGAACTGGTCCCTCCTCATAATGTATCTGAAGTATGAGGGATGAAGTCTTGGCATCCAGGCTTCGGAGGAGCATTCTGGCTGTACTTCTTCCAACACTGATTTGTTTGTTCTTCTAGAAGTCTATGGCACTTTTAATATTCTTCTTCTACACCGTAACTCAAATGCATCAAGTTGTCTTTGACAACTTCATTTTTTTCTCCATTTGTCATGATGTTATTTATTGGGCCAGTTGTGAGGATTTTTGTTTTCTTTAGAGATGTTTATTTGGAATGAAAAATAGAGTGAAGAATATGGAAATAATTGTATTATTTACATTAAATACAAAGGTTTGTATCGTCTAATTGTGGTATTTCATTGTGTGTGTGTGTGTGTTAAGTGCTGTTGAGTCGGTTCCGACCCATAGTATTTCATTGAGGAGAGGTAAACTTCTTAATCTTTAACTTAAAATGTTGGTGCTTTTAGTTTAGCGTCTCAGTGATTTAGACTATCTGATTAGTTTTCAAAATGTTGTAGACTATTTCTAGTACAGTTGGTATAAAACTGTGATTGTTATTGTTATTAAGTGCTGTTGAGTTGGTTCCAACTTACAGTGATGACCCTGTATAGGGTTTATGAGGAGCAGCTGGTGGGTTTGAACAGCTAACCTTGTAGTTTGCAGTCCAGTGCTGAACCTACAGTACCACACCACTGTTGTTGTTGGTAAGTACCAGGGAGTTGGTTCTGACTCATAGTGACCTCTATAGGGTTTCCAAGGAGCAGCATGTGGGTTTAAACTGCTGACCTTGTGGTTCGCAGTCTAGTGCCGATCCTATATAGCCACATCGGGTGTCCAACCCATTAGAGCCACAGATTTTGGAACATTAATAATAATAAACGCCAGGCAGTGTAGACATTAGTATTTGGTTTAATCAACAGGAGATTGCATCAGTTTGTAGACCAAGTGAGGGAACAGCTCATGAGTGGAATACATCTTCTGAAGAAATTAACATATGAATTGATTAAAAAAAAAAATATATATATATAGTGCTATGGTTATGAATCTGTCTGCGAACCTCAAGGTCAGCAGTTTGAAACTACCACCTGTTCTGCCGGAGAAAGATGAGGCTTTCTGCTTCCATAAAGATTTACAGCCTCGGAAACCCTATGCAGGTTTGTTATAAGTTGGAACTAATTCCACGGGCACATCACCACCACCACCATTGGTAAAATGGCTCATTTATCTACTTCAAAGAGTTGAAATTCATCGGGTTTTAGGTCTTTGGACAGAATTATATAAATCAAAGGTGCTCATTGTGTTGTTGTTGTTAAGTGCCGTAGAGTCGGCTCTGACTCATAATGACCCTGTATAGGGTTCCCAAGAAGCAGCTGATGGGTTTGAACTGCTGACCTTGTCATTCCCAGTCTTGTGCTGATCCTACAGAGTCACACCAGGAGTCCATTACAATCTGTATGTTTATAACTTCATTATCATTGGTGACCTATCATTTTTACTGTTAATGAAGAGTTATTAATCTCATCTATTATGTAAAGAATTTGTAAAGAAGGCAGAGCAATAAGAATGAGACTATCTGGAAGGATAATTCAGATTGTTTCTACTTCTTGGGCCTCTGTTGTGCTCATGTGTTTAAGTTTAGTTGTTAACGTTAATGAGATGATGTATAAGATGAGGGAGAAATACAGTTATTGTTAGAGCGGTTGTGGAAATGGAGGAGTTCCTCTATAATTGGGTAAGAGGCAACTTGAAATCCTAACTGAAAAGGATAAGCCACATTCAATATTGTTGTCTAGCTGCCAGTGTTCTACTGCTATTCATAAGGTTTTCAGTGCCTCTTCTCCTGGAAGTCTGCCTTCGTCTGGAAGCTCAGCTGAAATCTGTCCATCATGGGTGACCCTGATGATATTTAAAGTACAGGCGGCATATCTTCCAGCATCACAGTAACACATGATTCAAAGCATCGTTGTAACTGAATAATCAATGGGAGCTCTGGTGAGATGGCATTGTTGTTGTTGTTGCTAAGTGTGGTCAAGTAGCTTCTGACTCATAGCCACTCTGAATGGGATTTCCCTGAGACTAGCTGGTGGGTTTGAATGACTGGTCTTGTAGTTAACAGTCCAGTGCTTATTCTGTAGCACCACACCAGGACGTTTTGAAGTTGTTGAGTTATTAATTAAAAGGTAAATGAAGAGATTGTGAGTAAAATATATATGGGCAAAAGTAGAATATGCTAAAGTCTTCTGCAGTTTTGTTTGGTTCAAATCCTCTTCACTCTCCAGTAAAGATGGGTAGAAGTGCTGAGGATAAAATTAAGTTTGGGTTAATTGGTGGTGAAATTTGATAAAGAAATGAGGGGTGCTAATTTTTGCCAGGTTCATAAAATTGCATCCAAGGTTAAATGGGTGCCTTGAGTTACTTTGGGAAGACAAAAGTGAAAGAGGACTATCCCTAATTTTATAACTAGGGCTATTAGTATCTACCAGCCGCTCCGCGGGAGAAAGATGAGGCTTTCTACTCCCGTAAAGATTTACACCCTCGGAAACCCTGTACAGGGTCGCTATGGGTCGGACCCGACTCGATGGCACTCAACAACAACAACAACAACATTAGTATCAAAAGGGAGGCTGTTGGGGTAAATAAATTAATGGTGATGGTGGTGGTTATATGCCGTGGAGTCGGTTCCGTCTCATAGTGACCCTGTACAGGGTTTCCAAGGCTGTAAATCTTTATGGGAGCAGAAAGCTTCATCTTTCATCTGCAGAACAGCTGGTAGTTTCAAACTGCTGACCTTGAGGTTAGCAGTCCGATTTGTAACCACTACACTACCAGAGCTCCTTTTAATAAATTAATAGTTGATCCTTGATCTGAATATATGAAAGTAATTATTGCAGCTGTCAAGAATATTATTGAGACAGTTCCCTGTGTAAGGAAATATTTTGTGGCTGTTTCAATTGAACATGGGGTGTGATATTTAATAATTATAGGAATAATAGTGAAATTCTTTATTTTGAGACCCATTCAGACTAGTAATCAGTTGTAACCAAATATAGTAATCATCGTTCCTATAAAAAGAGTAAATAAAGTAACTGGAAAAATGGTTGAGTTTATTAGCACAGGAAGGGTACAAACCACCATTTTCAAGGTATGGCCCCAATAGCCTCTTTAGCTGTCCTGCTATGGCTCTGTGGGATAATGCACTGGACCACAAGGTCAGTTTGAGTCATAAGGTTGGTGGTTCAAACCCACCAGTTGCTCCTCAGAAACTCTGTACAGTGTCATTATGAGTTGGAAGTGACTCGAGGGCACTTAACAATAAAAACAGAATATGGAGTCCTGGTATAGTGCTGTTGGGTAAGCATTGGATGCTAACCACAAGGCTGATGGTTCAAGCTCACCAGCCGTTCTTCAGAAACCCTATACAGGGTTGTTATGAGTCAGAACCAACTGGATGACACTTAACAACAGCAACAACAATTTGGAATATGGTGTAATATGGTAGCATGAAGATTTTTGAAATCTTAGGTTTGGGTTCAAACACAAAATTCTGGAAATGAGAGGGCTTAAATCTCTATAATTTTTTCTGTCAAAGCAACTGTTTTGTCAGACATATTTCTAATTGGAATTAATTGAGAGTGTAATTAGGTGAGGAGGAGGAAGTTTTTCATGGTAAACATATAAATTGGTCATATTGGAATGGGAGATATGATACTCACACTAAGAGGAAACTAATCATTAGTAATATGGTTTTAGTAATAAAACTAATGGTATACATTTCTGTGATTTGAAGATTATGAAATGCTCCTAGGAATAAAATTGGCAGGGTATTTGTTGTAATGATGTTAGCATATTCAGACAGGAAAAATAGGGCAAATGGGCCTACAGCTTACTTTACATTAAAACCTAAATATCTATAAGATCAAATGGGAGGGCTCAGTTGGCCTCTGCTAAAATTGAAAGAAATGATGTTGGAAGAAGTAACCAAATATATTCTTGTGTCATAGTTACAGAAGAGAGGGCAAAGGAACCATTTATAAGTGTAGCTGGTAAGAAAATAACTTCATAGGAGATTGTTTGCACTACTGCTCATAAAGCTTCAATTAAGGCACATTAAGAGTTTGATGTGCAGCCTCGTCACAAAATCAACAGACTGAAAATTGCTAAGATAAATAATAGGCTAAGGGTTATATTAATGAGTGGAGTATGACAAAGGAATTAATACAGTTAGTGTTAGGGTAAGGGCTAAAATAGGAGACATATTAAATATCAGTGCAGAAGATGTTAGGGGTCAAAGTGGTCTTTGATGAAAAGTTTTACAGCCTCTGTGATTAGTTGTAGTAGGCCAAGGGGCCTACAATATTTGGGCCTTTATGAAGTTGTATATATAACCTAGTACTTTACATTCAATTAATATTAGGAAGGCAACTACTAAGAAAACAGGAACAATTAATGAAAGGAGATTAATTATGAAGAGGAGTTGAACCTCTGGGTATAAAGTTTTAAGTTTTATGTAATTACCAGGCTCTGCCATCTTAACAACTGTTCTTGGGTGGGGTTGTTATAACTGAGTTATGAAGACATCACTTAGCTTTACTAAAAGCACATTAGGGAAGTTGACTTTTCATACTGGGGGAAGTATAGAGAGACACTGGCCAGGATTACTCTCAGCTGAACTCAGATCACATAGGACTTTAATGGTTGAACAAACCAAACCTTATTAGCTGCTGCACCTCAGGGTATTCTGATCCAACATTGAGGTCGTAAACCTTGCTGTCGATGAGAATTCTCTAATAGGATTGTACAGTTATCTCTAGGGTAACTTGTCTGTTGATGAAATTATTGGGTCAATACAAGATTAAAAACGTTGACTAGTAAGTCTAAATATAACAGCATTCAGAAATTCTACTATGCTCTGAGGTCACCCCAACCAAAATTACTAGTTCAAGTATTAGGATTTAGGCCATGAAGGGTAATAAATAAAATAAATGAACTAGTTAATTAAAGCTCCGTAGGATCTTCTCACCATATAAATTCATTCCCACCTCTTCACAGGAAGATCAGTTTCACTGATTAGAAGTGAGAGACTGTTAAATCCTCATGGGGTCATTCATTCAAGTTCTTATTTAGAGAACAAATGATTATGCTTTGCGTGGTCAGGGTATCATGGTTGTTAAATGTATGTCACTGGGTAGGTTAGTGCTAGAGGTGATGTTTTTGGTAAACAGACCGGATTTATGTTTGCCAAGTTCCTTTTAACCTTTTAAAATCTTTCCTTCAGTGCATTCCTATATTGGGTTAGCAATTGAAATAATACTCAATGTTGTTGTTGTTCATAGTGACTCTGTATAAGGTTTCTGAGGAGCAGCGGGTGGGTTTGAACCATCAACCTTGAGGTTCAAACTGACCTTGCGTTAAGCGCATTATCCTGTAGTGCCACACCAGGATTAAATAGGTGAGTAGTATTATATGGGTGTTAACTATGAGTGTTTCTCTGCTATTCATAAGCTTTTCAGTGACTAAATATTTGGAAGTAGTTCATCGCTCCTTCTTTCTAGTCTGTCTTCGTCTGGAAGCTCATCTGAAACCTTTCCACTATGGGTGACCCTGCTGGTATTTAAAATGCCGGTGACATAGCTTTCAGAATCACAGCAACTCACAAACCACCACAGTACAACAAACTGACAGACGAGTCATGACAAGCTATGGACAATATTGCGAAGTATGAGTATTCCAGAACACTTAATTGTGTTCATGAGGAATTTGTACCTGGACCAAGAAGCAGTTATTCGAATAGAACATGGGAACACTGAATGGTTTAAAATTTAAAAAGATGTGCGAAAGGTTGTATTCTTTCACCATACTTATTCAACATGTATGCTGAGTGAATCATCTGAGAAGTTGGGTTATATGAAGAAAAACATGGGATCAGGATTGGAGGAAGACTCATTAACAACCTACGATGATATAACCTTGCTTGCTGAAAGTGAAGAGGACTTGAAACATTTACTGATGAAGATCAAAGAGTACAGCCTTCAGTATGAATTGCATCTCAAAAATCCTCACCACTGGACCAATAAACAACATTCTTATCAATGGAGAAAAGATTGAAGTTGTCAAGGACTTCATTCTTCTTGGATCAATTATCAACAGTCAAGAAAACAGCAGTCAAGAAATCAGATGACGTATTGCATTAGGCAAATCTGCTGCACAAGACCTTTTTACAGTGTTAAAGAATAAAGATGTCAGCTTGAGGACTAAGATGCACCTGACCCAAGCCATGGTATTTTCAATAACCTCATATGCATGCGAAAGCTGGACAGTGAATAAGGAAGACTGTAGAAGGATTGATGCATTTGAGTTATGGTGTTGGAGGAGAATATTGAAAGTGCAATGGGCTGCCAAAAGAACCAACAGATCTGTGTTGGAAGAAGTGCAGCCAGAGTGCTCCTTGGAGGCCAGGATGGCCAAACTTCATCTCTCATACTTTGGGCATATTGTCAGGAGGGACCTGTTCTGGGAGAAGGATATCATGTTTGGTAAGGAGGAGGGTCAGAGAAAAAGAGGAAGACCCCCATTAAGATGAATTGGCCAAGTGGCAGCATCAATGGACTCCAGCGTGGCAACACTAACGAGGCTGGCCCAGGATCGGGCAGGGTTTCGTTCTGCTGTGCATAAGGTTGCTATGAGTTGGTAACAACTCGCTGCACCTAACAACAACAACTATGAGTGGGTAGCCGATCTGATATAAAGTTATATGGGGGAAAGATAGTTCATGTTACTTATGTTAACGTAATTGCTTCTATATTTCTATAGATTGTTGTTGTTAAGTGCTGTTGAGTTGGTTCCGAACTATAGGAACAAGAGCCATCCTGTGTAAGTTTGTGAGGCTGTAAATCTTTGCAGGAACCGAAAGCCTCATCTTTTCCTGTGCAATGGCTGGTAGACTCAAACTACTGATGTTATAGTTCTCAGTCCAGTGTTTATCCTGTAGAGTGACTATGCTCACAGTTTTATTGTTTTTAAGTGTTATTTGAGTCCGTTTTAACTCATAGCCACTCTGTATAGGGCTTCTGAGGATCGGCTGGTGGGTTTGAACAGCCAACCTCATGGTTAGCAGTCAAGATAGAATTGTCTGTTGAGCTTGAACACTTTCTTAATTGGTGGCTGCTTTTAGGTCTACTATGAATACTAATATACTTGGTAGTGGTGGTGGTTATGTGCCATGGAGTCGGTTCCAACTCATAGCGACCCTGTATAGGATTTCTGAGGCTATAAATCTTTATAGGAGCAGAAAGCCTCATCTTTCTCCCACAGAACAGCTGGTAGTTTCGAGATGCTGACATTGTGGTTAGCAGCCCAACACCCAACTCGTAACCACTGTGCTACCAGAGCTCCTTACTTGCTCTCTAGTTCAAGTTGAGTCCTGTATCAAAAAAGCTGTACCTCTTTTGAGTGTATCTAAAACTTACATAATATTAGTCTAAGTTTCTTTAACGTAAGGTTTAGGTTGAACTAAAATCCTTCTGGACAACCAGCTATCATCACGCCCTGTGGGTTTTCCCCCTCTACTTATAGGTCTTCTCACTATTTTGCTACCTTGATGAGTTGGCTTTAAGAATGCCTGGTTCCAGGGGTTTCAACTAAAGAACGCTGGGTCAAATTCACCCTACTTAATTCAGGATGGACTCGGCATAGATGAGTGAGCACTCTCAGAGTTGGATCCATTTGTTGAAATACTCAATCGGTATTCGTCAATTCCTGAAGCCTTGTTTATTTTCACCAATGCCTTCAGAGTAGCTTGGACTTCTGTCTTTAATAACACTGGTTTTTGATCATATGCTACCTCCTAAATTGGTTGAACATTGACCAATTCTTTTTGGTACAGTAATTCTGTATGTTCCTTCCATCTGCTTTTGATGCTTCCTGCATCATTCAATATCTTGCCCATTGTTGTTGTTAAGTACCATCGAGTCAGTTCACACCCATAGTAACCCTGTATAGGGTTTCCAAGGAGCAGCTGGTGAGCTTGAACTGCTGACCTTAAAGTTCAAACTGACTTTGCAGTCCAGCACATTAACATGTAGCACCATACCAGGACTCCATCTTGCCCATGGAATCTTTCAATAATTGTAACTGGAGGCTTGATTTTTCTTTTTTTCTCTTCAGTTTTTTTCATCAGCTTGTAAATGCTGAGCATATTCTTTCCTCTTGGTTTTCTGACTCCATGTCTTTGCACATTTCATTATAATACTTTACTTGGTCTTCTCAAACTGCCCTTTGAATTTTTCTGTTCAGCTTTTACTTCATCATTTCTTCCATTTGCTTTAGCTTAGCTACATCCAAGAGCAAGTTTCAGAGTCTCTTTTGACATCCAGTTTGGTCATTCTTTCCTATTTGTTTTCATCATCTATAATGCTCTTGACATCATTCCACAACTCATCTGATCATTAGTGTTCAGTGTCTCTAATGTATTTTAGAGATGGTCTCTAAATGCAGGTTGGATATACTCAAGAATGTATTTTTACTTTTGTGAACTTGATTTCATTTTCTTCAGTTTCAACTTGAACTTGCATATGAGTGATTGATGGTCTGTTCCACAATCAGCCTGGGGCCTCATTCTTATTCATAGAATTGAGCTTCTCTATTGTCTCGTTTCACAGATATAGTCATTTCGATCCCTGTGTATTCCATCTGTTGAGGTTGACATGTCTAGTTAACATTTATGTTGTTGAAAAACAGATTTGCAATGAATAATATGTTGGGTTTGAAGAATTTTATCACGCATTCTTCAGTGTAGTTTCTATCACCAAGTCCATATTTTCCAACTGCTGATCCTTCTTCTGTGTTTAAAATTCTTGCATTCTAATCATCAATAATTATCAATGCATCCTAATTGCATATATGATCAATTTTCAGACTGCCGAAATCTTGTCAATTTCAGACTCCCAATTGTCTTATCATACTTTGGTGACTTGTCTGTTGCTGTGATGTTACAAGCTATGCCTCTGGTATTTCAGATATCAGTAGGGTCACCTATGGTGGACAGGTTTTTCCAATGAAGTGGAAGTCAAATAGTCTCCACCCTGGATCAGTACCTTTAAAATCAGTCAGACTTGAGTACTAATTTAGAAAACTCATCCTTGTGATTTTGTTTCTATAGAACTCTCCATTCTCTTTACCACATGTCTTTGGCCAGGTTTTCTAGAGAAGCAAAACAAATGAACCATATACATGTGTATATGTATGGAGTCCTGGAGTGGCATTGTGGGTTAATGTGCTAGACTACACAGTTGGTTTGAACCATGAGGTTGGCAGTTCAAGCTCACCAGCTGCTCCTCGGAAACCCTATACAGAGTTGCTATGGGTCAGAACCAACTTGATGGCACTTAACAACAACAACATATGTATATATATAAAGAAAAGTTTATTATTAAGGAATGGTTTGCAATTGCAGAGTCCCAGGTCCCCAGTGAAAGAGAGAGAGCCTTTCTGGTGTGTCCATAAAAGGGAACAGGCCAAACCCCCAAGGAAACATGATTGGCTGTTCATAGCCAATCATCATAGAGCTAATTATGCCTATATTAGGTTTCATCACCATGGGAATAAGCACATCCTAACTGCTTAACCTCTGGAAATCCTGGCCTAGTCAAGTTGATGCAGAACCCTAACCACTAGATTAGACTTTAAGATTCTGCCTATCAGATACATATGTGTGCAATTTAAAATCAGAACTGTGTGACCAGGAAAAGGGCAGGACATGAGCCATCAATTTTCTGGTGTACATAGTAGTAGTGTGGAGACATGATTTGGGTGATGGAACCTGTAGCAACAGCTTCATGATTTCATGAACAACTTCCTTTGTTTCTCTTTTTCTTCTTGGGTTAGTGTTAGGAGTAAGGGTTGACTAGGGCTAGGAGTAAACCCTGGTCTAGTTTTTAGGGCTACAGTCAGGTATATTTTAATTTATTTTATCTTTCCTTGAAATCTATTTGATTTCCTCTTCATTTGGAAGTTATGTAACTACATTCTTCCCGCTTTTTACTTTATTATGAATTTGTTGTTTTTGTTATTGTTACAACTGTATTTCTGGTTCTCTCTTTTTGGTTTTGTAGGTCTGTTTTTTTTTTTTTTTTTAATATTTCCATATTTGGGTTTAGTCTAGGTGATATTGTCATGTATATTAGTCTCAGGTTGTTATCTGCTACTGTTGGTTTTCTGTCCAAAGAATATCTTTTAGTAATTTTTTAAAGGTTGGTCTGTTTTTTACAAATTCTTTTAATTTATGTTTATCTGAAATTAACCTAAATTCACCATCATATTTTGTTACAGACCGCAGGTATTGGGGTGCTGAGGACCAGTGTCATGGACAACAATTCCAGCACGTGGCCGCGCTCTGACCTGCTAGCCAGAGACCCTGTGGACCCAAGGAAGTAACCTCCGGACGTTCTGGGTCATTGGCTTTTATGAACTCACTGTGGGGCCAGCTCTGTATAATTCTCTTTAGTCCTATTAATTCATTCTATGCTTCGAACCCCTGTAATTGTAGCTTCTGAGAAAATGGTTTCTTAATGTGCCCCTCTTAATGTCTCCACTGTGTTGGCAGTACTTAAGGTTCTAAGAACAAATCTCTCTGAGGAACAGACTCTGGCCACTGAGCTAGTATGTCCAAACTGTTCTTTATCAAATTATTCAGTTATGTTTGATATTAACTTAATACATGAACCTGTGATACCCATGGACAAATATTAAAACAAAAAACTGCTCCTAAAGCCGAGGCTGTAGAAAGTTCCAAAAGCAAGTTTGCTGGAGCCAGTCTGCCCAAGGAATTAACTCAAAGTAGATTGGTAACTTCCAGGTTTTTGTTTAAAGAACAAAAGGACTGCCGTCTTAAATCGCTTCCAGGTGCAGCCCATTCACCTAGGCGCCTGCCTCGCTTCCTCCTGCAGACCTGGCCCTGGCAGCTGACACAGTGGGATTCCTTTCACCTTCCCCATTCAAGATTAGGTGCTATAAGTATGTTAATTAGCCTGGAGAAACCGAGTTGCTGCCCTGGGATTCGAACCTGAAAAGTACCATGTAATAATTTGCTTGAATTTCTGGAAAATTATGGATGTTAGGTTATCAAGACAATTTGTGATGTATGTTTTAGAATTTGTACCTGTAAATCCTTGTGTCCTGTGTTGAACGATTAATCACATTTCACTTCTGTACCCCATCTTAACAAACTCCACCTTCCTTTGTGTAAAGCTCCTCCCCGAAATAAAACTGGGGTGCAGACCGTGGCCCGCATGCTTTACGGCTTGCAGCTTGGGCAGGTACTGCAGTTGGCAAGGTGTGCAAACAGCATGCGTAGCCAAAATGTTTACAATGCAGGATAAGTCTGACTCCGGTTACGCATCCGCCTTAGTTCCAGGGTGTTTATGTGTCTCTCTTGTTGTGTCTTTGTGTGTATTCTTTATGTGTCGCTGTCACCGCCAGATCTCCCAACTTCGTAAACCAAACTCTCCTGTCGAGGCTGGTTCTCGACAATATTTGATGTGAATTTTTGCTGGATATAG
This sequence comes from Chrysochloris asiatica, assembly GCF_000296735.1. NCBI lineage: Eukaryota > Metazoa > Chordata > Mammalia > Afrosoricida > Chrysochloridae > Chrysochloris > Chrysochloris asiatica. The sequence continues at coordinate 19,813,286 of NW_006408565.1, read as the reverse complement.
GATTGTTGGTTGGCAATTTTTTTCCCCCTAGAGTTTCGTATTTGTCATTCCATCATCTTGTATGCACGGTTTCTGCTGAGCCAGAATGCTCCTTAGTAACCAAGAGGGTTAGACTTCATTTCTCATACTTTGGACATGTTATCAGGAGGGACCAGTCCCTGGAGAAGGGCATCACGCTTGCTAAAGTGGAGGGTCAACAATCTCTAACGAGATGAATTGGCATTGTGGCAGTAGTAATGGGCTTAAGAGTAACAATAATTTCTAGGATAGCACAAGATTGGGAGTGTTTCGTTTTGTTGTGAATAAAGATTGCTATGAGTCACAGCAAACCCGACAGCACCTAACAACAACAACAACAACAAGTCTTATTAGTTATACTTTATAGGTAACTTTTCATTTTTCCTGAGCTGCCCTCATAATTCTTTCCTTGGTGTTGGTTTTGAAAAGTTTGATTATAATATATCTTGGTGTTTTTCTTTGGGGGGTCTATCCTGTTTAGAATTTGTTCAAATTCTTAAATGGTTATCTTCTTGTCATTTATAATGGTAGAGATGTTTTCTTCCAACAACTCTTGGCCAATATTCTCTATGTTTTTTTCTTGTCTCTTCCTGTTATGGAATTCCTATCTCATGTAACTTATTCCTCTTGGAAGTGTCCCACATAAATCTTAGGCTTTCTTTTTTGTTGTTGTTGTTATTGTCCTTTTTTCCCTGATTGTTCTTTTAACAGATGAATATTGAGAGATTTTTCTTCAAACTCAGTAATTTGGCCTTCCATTACTTCTGTTCTGCCCTGGAGAGAAGGTTATCCTGGAACTAGACTCCCCTCAGCTTTGAGATTTGGAAGCAGGCAGCTGGTAGGCCAGGAATCTTATCTGATCATTGTTCTGTGGACCAGTCCAGGAATGAGCATAGGGATGGGATGTTGTTGAAAACTTGAAACCTTTGTTCTGGGAAAAGGAGTCAGGCCCTGATTCAGAATGAGCATTATGCTTAGAATTTTAAAAATAGAACATGTTGGAAAGGCTCTTAAAAAGTATTGTACTCAATCATCTGATTTTTCAGATGGGAAACTGAAGCTCAGAGAGTTTGTGGCAGAACTGAGCCTCCCATCCCCAATGAGACTATGCTGCATCATGCCTTAATCATTCACCTGGGAGCTGTAAGGTCAATGGTTTGAGCACACCAGTCACTTTGCAGGAGAAATGACCTGGCAATCTGTTCCTGTGAAGATTACAGCCCAGAGAACCCTGCAGAGCCCCTATGAGGCTCCTATAAGTCAGAATCGGCTCACTGGCACACACCACCAACAACAACAACATGGCTATCTGGGTTTAGTACTTTGGTAAGTATGGCCTTGCTAACCCCAAAGTGTCTCTTGTCTGGGTGGGCCCAACAGGACCTTTATAGATGTTACAACATGATATGCAACTAACTTGTTCAAATGCAAATATTTGTTGGCTCAGTCAACAGACATATTGAGCATCACTCAGATAAATGAACTTCCAATCCAAACTGACTCATTTAGTTAAAGCAAGGAGTGCCAATGCCTTTGGAAACAGAAAATGAGAGTGATTCATGAAGAAAGACCAGTGAAAACAACCCTTTAAAGATTGATGTTTTCAAAATAACCAAGACAAAACAGTGATTAGTATTGTCATGAAAATAGTGATTTCCTTGATGTTTTCCTTCCCTGCTTATTTAGAAAGCAGAAATCAGAGGTCCTTGGTTCCATTTGTTTGTTTGCTTGCCCGCCAGCCAGCAGCATGGGAGTTAGTTAGAAAATAATAAAAACTCACCCTAGAGCTATCAGATCAAAATAAGCATTTTTAAAAGATCCTTGATTTTTCTTTTTTAAAACCAGTTGCAGGAGAGTCAGTTCTGATTCAGGGCGACCTCATGTTGATCAGCGTAAAGCTGTGCTCCATAAGATTTTCAATGGCTGACTTTTAAAATAGAAACTTCCAGGCTTTTCTTTTGAGGCTCCTCTGGGTGGATACAAAGACTAACTTCTCTTCGCAGCAAGTGCTTCACTATTTGTGCTACCCTGGGGCTCCAGGAGATAGGTAAAACCAAACCAAATCTGTTGCCATTGAGTCAAGTCCAATTCATGGTGATGCCAGGTGATTAGTAAACCTGACATCCAGTTGATTCCAACCTATAGCAATCCTACAGGGCAGAATAGAACTGTCTGTAAGATCTCCAAGACTGTAAGTCTTTATAGAGCAGACTACCACATTTTTGTCCTGTAGAACAGCAGGTGGGTTTGAACTGCCGATCTTTCAGTTAGCAGCTGAGCACTTAACCACTACTCTATCAGGACTCTTAGATGATTGGAAGGCCTAGTGAAATTTAAGATGCACTGCTATAGAGTATCAAAATGAGTCCAACACAAAAGAGGCCCTGAGCACATAAAGGGAATTAAGTATTGTGTGTTTTAAGGAAGAATTATTTAATAATTTAAAAGCATTATTGCAACAATATTTTTTGATGAGTAGACTAATTTTAGAACCACTGAGATTGGCAGAAGAATTAAATGGACATAGTACAGATATGGAAGTCCTGCTGTGGCGCTGTGGGTTAATGCGCCAGACTGCAAAGCCATTTGAATTGCAAGGTTGGCAGTTCAAGCTCACCAGCCACTCCTTCGAAACCCTATCCAGGGTTGCTATGGGTCAAAACTGACTCGATTGCACTTAACAACAACAACAGTACAGATGTGGAGTCCTGGTGTGGTACTGTAGGATAAAGCACTGGACTGAAGGGTCAGCCTGAACTGCAATGCCAGTGGTTCAAACCC
>NW_006408565.1:19807892-19810052 GCF_000296735.1 Chrysochloris asiatica | reverse complement strand
GTTACAAAGAAAGGTGACCAAATGAAATGTGGAAATCACAAAACCGTATAATTTATATCACTGCAAGTAAAATTTTGCTGAAGATAATTAAAAAATGGTTGCAGTAATACATTGAAAGGGACCTACCAGAAATTGAAGTCAGATTCAGAAGAGGACGTGGAACAAAGGATATCATTGCTTACATGAAATGAATCTTAGCTAACAGCAGAGAATACCAGAAAGATATTTACTTGTGCTTTATTGACTATGTAAATGCATTTGACTGTGTGGATCATAACAAACTATGGATAACGTTGTAAAGAATGGGTATTTCAGAACACTAATTGTGGCCATTCCAAAGACAGGTGACTCCTAGAATGCAGAAATAATCAAACAACATAATTAATATCACATTCAAATAAAGTTTTGCTAAAGATACTTTAAAAATGACTATAACAATACAGCGATAGGGAACTGCCAGAAACTCAAACAGGATTCAGAAGAACATGTAAAACTAGGGATATCATTGTTGAATGATGGTGGATCTTGGCTGAAAGCAGAGAATACCAGGAAGATGTTTATTTGTGTTTTATTGACTACACAAAGGCTTTAGACTGTGTGGATCTTGACAAGCTGGTGATAGCATTTTGAAGAATGGGCATTCCAGAACACTTGATTGTACTCATAAGGAGCCTGTACATAGAGCAAGAGGCAGTCATTCAAACAGAACACGGAGACAGTGAACGGAGTAAAATGAGGAAAGTTGTGTACTAGGACTGTATTCTTTCTGTCCTACTTGATCTTTCATACTTAATCTGTATGCTTAGCAAATAATCCAAGAAAGTGTATTATACGACAAGCATGTCACCAGGTTTGGAGGAAGACTCATTAATAACACACGATATGCAGATGACACAACCTTCCTTGCTGAAAGCAAAGAGGACTGAAAATACTTACTGATGAAGATCTAAGACAACAGCCTTCATTATGGGCTGCACTTCAATGTAAAGAAAAAAAGAAGAGATCTTCACAACTGGACTTATAAATAGCATCATGATAAATGGAGAAAAGACTGAATTAGTCAAAAACTTCATTTTGCTTGGATCCACAATCAACACTCAGAAAAGCAGCAGTTAAGAAATCAAATGACGTATTGCATTAGACAAATCTACAAAAAACCTTTTCTAAGTGTTAAAGAGTGAAGATGTCATTTTGAGGAATTATGCTCATGAGGAACCTGAACCTGACTCAAGCCATGGTATTTTCCAATCTCCTGATATGCATGTGAAAATTGGACAATGATTCCGGAGGATCAGTGCATTTGAATATGGTATTGGTAAAGAACATTGAAAGTACCATGAATTTCCAGAAGAACCAATAAACCTGTCTTGAAAGAAACACATGTGATAACCTTTATGAAGAAAAATCATAAAACTTCACTGAAGACTTAAATAAATAATAAGACCATGTTCAGAATTGGGAAAAGTAACTATCATCATGTAATTTGGGAAATTAGATATCTTCCAAGAAAAGTTACAGTGGGAATTTTTATGGAACTTGAAAAAGTGATTCTAAAATCCAAATGAAGAGTAAAAGTTGAAGAATAAAGAAGACATTTCTAAAAAAGACAATGGAAGAGAAGGAACTTTCCTTACTAAATGTGAAGACTTAAAAAGTAGTAAGTATTGAGGTGCTAGGACAAGTGAAGACAAAATGATTAAAGCACCTTAATATGCATCCATGGAAATTTACATGCTAGAGGAAACATGGAAATCAGAGAGGAACAGTTTAATAAAAGATGGTGAGGTGAATTTAGTTATGTATGGAAAAATAAAACTAAATTTCTACCTCACATTATAAAAACAACAAGAAACCAAACCCATATCTGTAGAGTCTTTTCCGATTCATATAGCAAGCAAGCAAGCAAACAAACAAAACCCCCTGTAGGTTAAAGGCTTAAACCACCAACATTTAGGTTAGCAGACATTTGCACTACCCAGGCTCCTTACCAGTCAAAGTTGTTGTTAGATGCCCGCAAGTCAGTTCTGACTCATAGCTAGTCTATGCACAACAGAACTAAACATTATCTGGTCCTGTGCCATCCTCACAATTGTTATGTTTGAGACCATTGTTGCTGCCACTGTGTCAATCCATCTCATTGAGGGTCTTCTCCTTTTCTGA
>NW_006408565.1:19793981-19800691 GCF_000296735.1 Chrysochloris asiatica | reverse complement strand
GCACCAATTACCTGACACCAAAGAAAATATAAAATCATAACCATGCAAAATTAGCAAAGTATATTGTGCACCTTTTTTTCCCAAGGTTCCCGTGGCGTGTTTCTGTGGTGTCTCTGTGGCCCCTATTTTGTCCCACCACTTGGTCTCACCCAGGATGTAGGATCAGGGCTCTGAGCCCGGCTTAGCAGATTCAAATGTACATGATTTTTTACTTCAGCTCCAAATTCTACAGGCTATAAGCCTTCACACCTTTAAATTATTCCTATCTCTTGGGTCCAAGTTTTGGAGCTCTGTCCTGCCTCTTTTTTTGCCTGGAATTTTTGCCTGAGTTATTGCTGAGGCGACCTTCACTACACCTTCACCTTAGCCTCCATCAAGCCCCACCTCTGTCCTTTGATTTCTTGACTGTTGCTTTCATGAGCATTGATTGTGGATCCAAGCAAAATGAGGTCTATGACATCTTCAGTCTTCTTTCCATTTAAAAAGTTATTTATTGGTCCAGTGGTGAGGATTTGTGTTTTCTTTATATTGAGGTGCAGTTCATACTGAAGGTTGTAGTTTTTAATCTTCATCAGTAAGTATTTCAAGTCCTTTTCACTTTCATCCAGTAAGGTGTATCAGGTGCACATGGCAGGTTGTTAATGTGCCTTCCTCCAATCCTAATGGTACATTTTTCTTCATGTAATCCATTATCTCAGATTATTTGCTCAGCATACAGATTGAATAATTATGGTGAAAGGATACAATCCTGATGCACACTTTTCCTGACTTTAAACTATTCAGTATCCCCTAGTTCTGTTCAAACAAGGCCTATGTACAGGTTCCTCATGAGCACAATTAAGTGTTCTGGGATACTCATTCTTCTCAATGTTGGATCAACTGCATACTTAAAAAAATTGGTGGAATTCTCAATTTCTTCATTCTTGGCTTTAGTGGTTTGTGCATAAATTTGAATAATAGTGGTAAGCATGTTGTTGTTATGTGCCGTGGAGTCGGTTCCAATTCACAGCGACCCTGTACAGGGTTTCTGAGGCTGTAAATCTTTATGGGAGCAGAAAGCCTCATCTTTCTCCTGTGAAGCAGCTGGTAATTTCGAACTGCTGACCTTGCAGCCTGCAGCCCGGTAAGCATAGAGGTTGCCAATGTGAAAAAACAGATTCCTTCTAAGCTCATGGGAATTCTGGTTAGCTGGGTGATCTTGGGCAATTTACCAGACTTCTTTGTCTAAAATACTAATGTTTTTCTCATAGAGTGAGTCTCTATATTAAACATGATAAATCATGTATTATGCTTATCATAATGCCTGGCCCAGTGAGCACGCAATAAATGTTAATTGCTGCCTTCATTACTGTCGCTGTCACTGTCATTATTCCCTAGACTGTTCTCTATGCTGCTGTGGGCTCATCTACCCCTGAGCTTCTGCAACGTTTTCTGATTGTTTTGTGTGTCTGTCTAGTCACCTTATTTATCAGGAAATAATTTTTGAATGAATGACTGTTATTGTTTAGTGCCATCAAATTGGTACTGACTCATATCGACCCTATGCACAACAGAACAAAACACTGCCCAGTTCTGTGCTAACCTTATAATCATTGCTACACTTAAGTCCACTGCTGCTGCCACTATGCCAATCCATCTCATTGTTTGTTTGTTTTTTTCTCTTTTTCTCTGACGTTCCACTTTACCAAACATGATGTCCTCCAGGGACTGGTCCCTTCTGAAAATATATCTGAAGTATGAGTGATGAAGTATGAAAGATGAAGTCTGGCTATCCTGGCTTTCAAGAGGCACTCTGGCTGTATTTCTTCCAACATAGATCTGTTTGTTCTTTTGGCAGTCCATGGTACTTTTAATATTCTCCTCCAACACCATAACTCAAATGCATCAATTCTTGGATGGTCTTCTTTATTCACTGGCCAACTTTCACATGCATATGAGGTTATTGAAAATACCATGTCTTGGGTCAGGGGCACCTTAGTCTTCAAACTGACATCTTTTGCTCTTGAACATTGTAAAGAGGTCTTGTGGATGAATGATACCCACACATATCTGGCCACAGGTCTGTCTCAGAACTTATCTCCAGAAGTTTTGTGGCCCCCAATCTGCTGCTCCAATGGCTCTGGTATTTCCCATTCTCACCAAGTTCCTCCCCATCTACTGTCTCATCCTCAAACTTCATGTTCAGACTCAGTTCAGTACGGTCCCAGCCTCCAGACCACAAGCATCATCTTTAGACAGCTGTGGAGTCAAGGGGGAGTGCTTATTTCAGTATTGAAGTGATTAGCAAAGGCTCCTGATGCCGGATAGGGCTGCGACCTGAATAATTTGGAACCCTACTTCTCCCTCCCAGTGGAATTCTCTGAGCGAGTTCCCAGGCCCTTTAGCACAGCCGCAGCCCTTGGTGTCTGCTGGATGTCTGCCTCTGTGAAGGTAGTAGGGACTGAACAGGGTCAAACCCAGGTGGCTCCTGCAGAAGTTTCTCCTCATCGCCTCGTGCTCTCCTATTCACAGCTTTAAGAATTCTCGAGGATAAGTGTCTGCTCCTGAGGAACCACAGTCCATGACTCTCAATGATCTGGGCGAGGTGGGGGAGCCAGCGGGGCCTGGGATTCCAGTCTCTGCCCAATGAGGAGACTGCTCATGAGGACAGATTCCAGGAGCGGAGCTGAGTCCAGGCCAAGGAGGTCAGTCTCTGTCATGGGGCCTGCCCAGACTGGGAGTGGGGCTGGAGGCAGAGATGTTGTTGTTGTTGTTAAGTGCCATTGAGTCGGTTCCCACACATAGCGACCCTGTATAGGGTTTCCAAGGAGCAGCTGGTGAGCTTGAACCACTGACCTTGCAGTTCAAATGGCTTTGTAAAAGGGGAGTGTTTGGAGAGACAAAGAGGGGTAACTAGTTGAGGAGTATCCTTAGGACTGCTTGACTCCTTGTGCCATAATACGTCAAACACTGTGAGCTGGTGTGGGTCTCCAGGAGGTTAGGCCACATCTCAAGGGAAGACAGAGGTGACCCAGATGGCTATTTCTAAAATTAGGGGAAACTGTAGCAGGGTTATGAATGGGGTTAGACTTAGGGTTTGTGCTTAACATCATCTGAGGTCTTGCCTGATTTTCTTTTTTCTTTTGAGTTTTTATTGTGTATTGAGTGATAGTTTACATGGGAGAACATCAGCTTTACACTTACTGCTTCATTGTAATGATTACAATCCCCTCCATGCATCATCATTCAACTGTATTTGCTTCTATTCCCTCTATTTTTGGGGTTCTTTTTTTTTCTTTTTTTGATGGACACAAAAAGACTCAGGAATATATAATCATTTAAACAACCAAAGGGCACATTTTGCAAGCCTGCCTCCTGCCTGCCAGCTTGATGTTCTTTTTCATCCAAATCACAAAAATTGTTCCTGTTTGGGAAAAGGAACTGTCAGCATCTACCTAATATTCCCTAACTTTTCATGAGCATCCACAACAGACACTTTGTAACATGTAAAAGGAAATGCAGAGATGGGCCAAACCCTATTCCTGGCCTTTAGGGATGTGGTTCCTCCCACTTCCTCTGTGTCACACTTGCATGCCTTCTTTTCCTTCCACTCCCAGGGCTCACCTCTCTGGAAGACAATTTATCTTTGGACTAATCACGTGTGCCCTTGGGAGTCAAAAGGATTAGTGTCAACTCACAGCTTTGTTACTTAGCTGTATGACATGGGTGACTCATTTCCTTTCCTTTGAGCCTCAGTATCCTCATCCACACTATTTTGGATAGTCATAGTAGTTACCTGATAGGATTATTTTAAAAACAAAACCCCAAAACCCACAGTCAGTTCTGACTCATAGTGACCCTAGATAGGGTTTCTGAGACTATAAGTGATTACAGAAGCAGACAGACTCATCTTTCTCTTGTGGAGCAGTTGGTCAGTTTGAACCTCTGACCATGCAGTTAACTACCCAATGCCTAACCCACAATATCACCAGGGCTCCTTATTTTTTTAAGGATAAAATGAGATGTTGTTATAGGATGAGAGTTAAATCGATATTCTCTCATGTAAACTATCACTCACAACAAAAACTTAAAAAAAAGAGAGAGGTTGTTGTTAAGTGTTATCAAGTTAATCCCAACTTATAGCAACCCTGTATAGGGTTTCTGAGGAGTGGCTGGTGAGCTTGAACCACTGACCTTGCTGTTAAAACTGACTTTGCAGTCCAGCACATTAACCCACAGCACCACACCAGGACTCCAAAATAAGATGCGAAAAAAAAAGAAAAACAAAACCAAAACCAAAAACTGTGCATGGTGCATATGCTATTTCTACTTGTCATTCAAACATTTCTCCAGGGCCTAATTGGGGTCATACAATGTTCTTGGTGCTTTGTGGTGTTGTGCATAGAGTCACTCTGAGTGGAAACGGCACCTAACCACAGCAACGTCTTGATCTCAGGTGGTTCTGGATGTTTTGTACATGTTATAGCTAATGACAACAACAGGCTCAAGTCCAGTTTCAACCAAAACTTCTGTGGAAAATTTTTGCAAATCCAAACAGTGGGAAATATTTATTTGAGAATGGTTTTAGCTTAGAAAAACGTACTCCTTTAACTGCTCTCTCTCAAGAAACATGCCATAGACTTGCCTTCATTTCTCGCTTATTGTTGGTCCCTCTCCACTCTGTCTGATCAATGAAACCAAAGCAAACCTGTTACCTCTGAGTGAATTCTGACTCGCAGCAGCCATACAGGACAGAGCAGAATGCCCCAGAAGGCTTTTCTTGGATGTAATCTTTATGGAAGGAGATCAGCAGGTCTTTTCTCCCATTGAGTGACTGGTGAGTTCAAACCATTCACCTTTTGCTTAGTAGCCAAGCACTTAACCACTGTTCAACCAGGGTTCTTTACTCTAAATGACAAAAAAAAAATTATAATGTAACACCTGAACTTCTCTAAACTCTCAAGGAATAAGAATCAGGATCGGTACAAAACTGGTTCCTATGAGGTGGATATCAGACATGTCTCCTCCATTTTTTTTTTTTATCATTTTGACACCAATCATTCCCAATCTACCTCACAACTTTTACCCTTCACACCCCACCCCTCACACACACAAATACTGCAATCTCTACTTCTCTGTTGGGTTTGATAATGGGCTTGAAAATGAACAAACAGAACTCACAGAGCATACTCACACCTATGGGATTTAGTAGGGAAGTAACAGGTTATAACTTGGGACCAGGATCAACTTGGAAATAATAGGATCAGCTTCATCACCAGGACACTTTCCAAGCAGACAGCGCTCAGCTTCTCAGTCATGCCCATAGACTGTGTTCATACTCATGTCTCCCTTCAGTCTCTTGGTCATCAGCCTCTCAGCTGCTAAGTGGCTTACCTCAAAGCCAGTGGAGCTGTCCTTCACCATCTTAATCTTGTTGCCATGTTTGAGCCCATTGTTGCAGCCACTGTGTCAATCTGTCTTGTTGAGGGGCTTCCTCCTTTTTCCGCTGAACCCTCCACTTTACCAAGCATGATGTCCTTCTCCAAGGACTGGACCCTCTTCACAACAGGTCCAAAGCTCATGAGTATATCCTCACTTCTAGGGAACATTCTGGTGGTATTTCTTCCATTACAGATGAACTGTATCATGGACTGTTCTTCTGATAGTCCATGATGCATTCAGTATTTTTGATAACACCATAATTCAAAGGTATCATCCCTTCTTTGGTCTTCCTTATTCATTATGCAGCTTTCACATACACCGACCAAGATAGGACGGTGAGTATCTTTAACATAAGCTACCAACTTGCAAATGCTGACAGAAGTAGGGAAGCTACCTTGGACAGGGAGCACAGAATATTTGCCAGGGCTTCCCATGTCACAGAGCAAGTGAAGGACTCAGAACTTTTCCATGTTTCTCTTCTTCTTTTTCATCTTGATAAAATCTAACTTTCTTTTACACTTTTACAGAGGAGAACCGCCACCATGCTTTCTCATTGGTGTGGCTGGCCTCCTATGCCTTTGTAAGGTCTCTCGTGTTTCCAACATTTAAAGAATGCTCCTTTTCCTGAGAAAATGAGTAGGGACATGTCCCCACCTCCCACCTTACCTTTCTGTTTCTAAAATGGGGAATGAAGAGTGAAAAGTCACCATCACTGAAGGGGCTCATTCTATTCCCAGAACACTGAGTTATTAGAAAGAATTGTTTGTTTGTTTGCTTAATTTTTTTTTTAAGTTGTGGTAAATATGTATGCAATAAAACATTTGCTATTGCAGCATTCTTATATGTATAATTTAGTGACATTAATTGTATTTATCATGCTTTGCAACCATCACTATTATCCATTTTCTTCTTTTCTCACTTCCATCCTTCCATGTCCTCCCCGGTGGCACAGTGGTTAATTGATCTGTCTGCTAACCAAAAAGTTGGTGGTTCAAACTCATAGTTGTCTCACAGTAGAAAGATCTGACTGTCTACTTCTGTAAAGATGGCTGCCTTGGAAACCCTCTAGGGCAGTTCTGCTTTGCCCTGTAGAGTCTCTAAGTCAGGATCTACTCAGTGGCAGTGGGTTTGGGCTTTTAAACAGAAGCTCAGTGTCTCCTAAGCAGTAAGTCCCCTTTTCCCCGTCCCTCCCTCCCATATCTGGTAACCACAAACAACTTTTGGTCTGTATGTACTTGCCTATTCTAAATACTTCATATAACCTACTGTCATTGGATCAAATAGACTTA
>NW_006408565.1:19769988-19780721 GCF_000296735.1 Chrysochloris asiatica | reverse complement strand
GGCACCTAACAACAACAAGAACAACAACAACAACTTTACATCTGCCCCTCAGTTTCCTTACCTGTGAAGTGGGATCATAATTCCCCACAAGATTTTACTAACATTAAAGAAGTTTATAAAGGTCAAACTTGTCTTGCAAGAGTGGGATTTGAATATTCATTGAATATCAAGTTCCTCACTTCTTCCTTGGGCCATTATTCTATTATCCCTTCCAACAGGAAGTCCCAGAGCAGAGAGTATGTGATCAGATCTGGAAGATTCCAGAGATAGGCATGCTTCCTGTGACCAGAAGGAATCAGGAGAACTCTAGGAGGAAGAAGATTCAATGAGACTTTCTCCCAATGGGCCTTAGGCACTTCTGTCCACTGTGCTAGTCTGGGGGTGTGTGGTATGTGGGGGAGGACAGCAAACCTTTGACATTTGATGTTTCAGCAACTCAGGTCCTCAGTTCTTAGCAGGAGAAGAGTGCCCAGGTTTCTGTGACTATCCACAGTAGGACTTCAGCCATGGGTTGAGCTTACACATTGAGTGCCAAAGAACAAGCATGTTAGTGAGATGTTTACCTCATTCCATAAATACAAGGGTAAGTCAAAAAGCATCGCTGATTCCAAACAAAGGTTGTTTCAACATGTCTCTGCAATCAGTGGATGGCTGCAGACTAGTTTTTTCAGTAATGCATGTGTCTTAGTCTCATTAGCGTGCTTAGTTCTCTTGTGCAGCTATAGCAGAAATACCACAAGTGGATGGTTTTAACAGAAACTGATGACCTCATAGTTTAGGAGGCTAGAAGTTCAAATTCAGAGCGCTGGTTCTAGGGGAAGTCTTACTGTCTTTGTTGGCTGTGGAGAAAGTTCCTTGTCTCCTTTCAGCATCCGTACTTCTAGCATTTCTTGGAGATCTCCTAGGGTCTTGACATTAATTTTCCTTTGGATCTAGGAGCTTCACAGTGCAGGGCTTCTAGGTTCAAAGGACACCTTCCCCTCCTGGCTCCTCTTTCTTGATGGTAATAGTTTCCTCCTATTGCGCTTACTTCTCTGTCCTTTGGTCTCTTGTAAGATTAAAGGTGTTGCATGCCACACACTTGGGAATTCCACCCCTATGGGACTAAGGGTGACAGCAACAATGGGTTCAAACATAACAACAATTGTGAGGATGGTGCAGGACCTGCAGTATTTCATTCTGTTGTGCAGAGGGTTGTTATTAATTGGAACCGACTTGATGGCACAACAATCGCTACCGTTAATCTTCTTATTGGTTTATAACATCAGACGGCACCATGAAGGCTTATCACCTAACTGCCAAACCCCTGAGAATCTTGGTACAGTCACACTGACCCATATTTTAGGGGAGACACAACTCAACCCATGAAACATACCTTGGAAAACCAGGTCCAATCAAAATGGTGGCTTCTCAGGAAAACTGTCAGACAGTTATATTAAAGGCAGAAACACCATCTTAGAAAATTATAGTGACTATTTTTGGGGATTCCTGAAGGAGCCCTGGTAGCATAGTGGATTACGAGCTGGGCTAATAACCACAAGGTCAGTAGTTCAAATCTACCAGTCACTCCATGGGAGAAAGATGAGACTTTCTGCTCCCATAAAGATTTGTAGTCTTGGAAACCCTAAACAGGCTCACTATGAGTCAGAACTGATTGGGTGGTACACAACTATCACCATCAAGAGTATCTTAATAGAGTTTCTTGAAGGCCATCGGACAATCATGGGGGCTTATTAAGAAGAAGTTTTAAGAAAGTTGATACTGCACTGTTGAGAAAAAGGCCAGGAAAGTTTTTCCTTTTCTCATCATGACAATGCACTTGTTCATTCTTCAGGAAGAATAAGGGTTGTCTTATGGGAATTTCATTGGAAAACCTTACTCCATCTACCTTATGTCTCTGATCTTGCCCCTTGAAATTTCTTTTTGTTCCTCAAATTCAACATTTAAAATGAACACAATTTGAGTCCCTTGAAGATGCTGAAATTGCCTTGTGCTGTGGTCTAAACCGAGGAGCATATAATTCTTTGGGGAAGATGGTAATCCTGCCTTCAGAAGTGTATAGACCTAGATGGAAGAAATGTCAAGAAAAAATAGCTCCACATTTTGATATGTTCATTTAATGTTTCTATGATTTTGTAGTAATATTTTCTTGACTTACCCTTACATTTCTTGAGGACTTATCCTTATCATGAGTCAGACATTGTTGTAGGTGCTGAGATCAGAAATGAACTAGAAGAGAATTCTGCATCAGGAATCTCCCACTGAAATGGGGGTGGAAATGGCTGAGGTATCTTTTAATGATGAAGTCCGAATGACCAGAGAGAACAGAGCTGAGAGAGCTGAGATTTAGGGAGATGGTGAGTTTGGCTTTGACATTCCTGTAGGACTGTGAGCTGGAATAGTAGGCATTCAAGCTGTGCCAAGGTAGTGAGCGAGAATGGAGAGTGGATTCACTCAGCACACTCTTACTGAGCACCAACTCTGTGCCAAGCGCTGGTGGTGGGGGTGATGTGCCGTGGAGTCGGTTCTAACTCATAGTGACCCTGTACAAGGTTTCCGAGGCTGTAAATCTTTACAGGAGCAAAAAGCCTCTTCTTTCTCCCACGGAGCGGCTGGTAGTTTCGAATTGCTGACCTTAAGATTTGCAGCCTGATTCATAACTACTACTCTACCAGAGGGGTAGAGAAATGACAGACACATTGCCTACCTTTGTAAGCTCTCAGTTTAGTGGGGAAACTTAATTTTAAACATATCTACATATGAAGAAGTCTCAAAAAGTTTGTAGAGAATGGAATGAAAAGATAATGTAATGTTTCCACAAACTTTTTGAAGCCCCCTTATATTTACTGAATACCTACTAGGTGCCAGGCACCGTACCAAACCCTTCTAACTACATCATCTCATTGGCTTATCACAGTAAAGACATGAAGTTAGTTCTATTGTTATCCTCCTTTATAGATGATAAAACTAAGACCCAAAGAGATGAAACAGCTCCCTTCTGATCACACAGGTAGGTGGTGGTGAGACCCAGATTTGAATCCAGGTCTGTTTGAATTTGATGCTTGGGATCTTCCCACATTGCTCTTTCTCCTCACTCATATATTCTTTGTCTCTTTATTTGATATTATTTGTGGAGTGGGAAGTACATTGAAGTCACTACTCAGCCCCAGATACCGCCTGTGAATCTTCATAGAAAAAACGAGCAGGACTCTTGAATGTGGGTTAACTCCCTCAGGGAGAGAATAGACTCCTGAGGCCAGGATCCTGGAAAATGCTGTCATCTGGGGAGACAGCAGAGAATTGAGGACTGAGCAGTAGGGAGGTGGTGGCACAGTAAGGTCTTGCAAAGGTCAGAGAGAGAGACAGTGTTTGGAGGAGGAGGCAGTGGTTAGGAAGGCGTGGTATCTCCAAGAAGTGAAAGGGGTCTAGTCTGAGCTGGCCCAACATATGATTTCTGAGGAACCCTGAGAGAGCTGGCTTTCACTGGCTACATTTTGGAAGTAGATTGCCAGGTATTTCTTCCTACTCTATCTTAGTTTGGAAGCTCCACTGATGTTGATATCTGTCCATCGTGAATGACCACTATCACAATAGCACATAAGCCACCACAAGACCAGAACCTGACAGATGGGTGGGTGGTACTGCAACAATGAACTCAAATATCCCAGTGAAAGAGGATTGTACAGGACTGGGCAATGATTCAATCTGTTCTAAATAAGGTTGCCATGCAATTCACAAGAAAACAGGCTCAGGGATACAGCAGGGGCAGAAGCCAGGCAGCAAAGGGTTA
Source organism: Chrysochloris asiatica (assembly GCF_000296735.1). Classification (NCBI taxonomy): domain Eukaryota; kingdom Metazoa; phylum Chordata; class Mammalia; order Afrosoricida; family Chrysochloridae; genus Chrysochloris; species Chrysochloris asiatica. Next base: position 19,776,931 of record NW_006408565.1, on the reverse strand, counting down.
AGAAGGGAGTGATACAGGAGAAAGTAGAGGCATCTCAGATTATTAATTTGGCTTTGAGGGAAAAAGAAAGCTGGAGAGAGAGGTCAACAGAGGCCGATGAGTGGTTTATTTTTCTTTTCTTGGCTTGTTTGGTTTCGGGTGGAGAGATTTGTGTGCGCTTGTCGACTGACGAAGGAACTGATTGAAAGGAAGATGCAGGGCAACAAGAGTAATTCTGATTCTACAACACTTAACGCTGCTGCTCAACACATTACATACGAGGGAGTTTCAAAAAGTTTGTGGAAAAACAGAATTGAAAGACAATGGAGTTTATCCGTGAACTTTTTGAAGTCCCATTGTATTTATTGGACATATTTGTGGTCTGTTTTCCCCAACCACAATGAAAACTACATAAAGGCAGGGATTCTGTCTTACAGAAGGACGCAGTGTGTCCTGGGGAGTGCCTGGCTTGTAGTTGTGGTTAAGTGCCATCGAGTTGGTTCTGACTCATAGCAACCCTGAATTGAGTTTCTGAAGAGCACCTGGTGAGTTTGAACCACCGATCTTGTGGTTCAAACAGACCTAGTGGTCCAGTGTTCACCCTACAGCACCACAATAAATATTTGTTTTCTTGCCTTGAATTCACAGGGTTCTCTGGAGAGTCTGATGGTTGTTGTTGTTAGGTGTCATCGAGTTGGTACCGACTCATAGCAACCTTATACACAGCATAAGGTTGTTGCCATGCTTGAGTCCATCAATACTGCCACTTGGTCAATCCATCTCATTGGGGGTCTTCCTCTTTTTCTCTGACCCTCCACCTTACCAAACATGATATCCTTCTCCAGCGACTGGTCCCTCCTGACAAAATGTCCGAAGTATGAGAGATGAAGTTTGGTCTGATGGTTAGATCCCCAGGAAAAGACAGGTCCATGGGACTTGGAGGAGAGGCTCCTTTCATGCTGTTGTGAGGGGAGAGATGGAGAGAAAAATAAATCAACTGTGGGGATAGGAAAGAGTCCACATCCACATCTCATAAAAGTGTGTGTGTAGAGTCAGGGGTGGGCTGAAACAAACCAGAGGGGAGAATGAAGAATAGTAATTGGTACCAGTACCCTAGATATTACCTGTCCTATCAGACTGCTAGGAGTCGGAGTGGATTCCACAGCAGTAGGCTTGGTTTATGTCCCAGTGAAAATAGGCTGAAGGGTTAAAATCACCAAATAAACAAACTAGTTGCTGTCCAGTGAACCCCAACTCATGGGGACCCCATGCGTGTCAGAGTTGAACTATGTACCATAGAGTTTCAAGGCTGGTCTGCTTCTGTAAAAATGACAGCTAAGAAACCCCTATGGACCAGTGTTACCCTGTAGCCCATGGGGTCAGCATGAGATGGACTCAAGTCAAAGGCAATGGGGATTTTTGTTTTTTGTTTATTTGGAAGTTTCTGGCAGCAGATCACCAGACTTATCTTGAGAGGTGACTCTGGATGGGTTTGAATGGCCAGTTGTTGATTAATAGTGGAGCACTTAACTGTTTGCACCTCTCAGAGACTTCTCTATGAAGCTGGTGGTAGTGGCGGTTGTGTGCCACCAATTTGGTTCTGACTCATTTGTTGTTGTTAGGTGCCATCGAGTTGGAGCCGACTCATAGCGACCCTATGCATAGCAGAATGAAACAATGTCCAATCCTGGGCCAACCTCACCACTGTTGCCATGCTTGAGTCCATCAATGCTACCACCTGGCTGATCCATCTCGTTGGGGGTCTTCTTCTTTTTCTTTGACCCTCCATCTTACCCAGCATCTCTAGAGACTGTTTCCTCCTGACAATATGTCAAAAGTATGAGAGACGAAGTTTGGCCATCTTGGCTTCTAAGGAGCACTCTGGCTGTACTTCTTCCAAAACCGATCTATTGGTTCTTTTGGCAGCCCATGGCACTTTTAGTATTCTCCTCCAATACCATAATTCAAAGGCTCATAGTGACCAGGTATAAGGTTTCTGAGGCTGTAAATCCTTATGGGAGCAGAAAGCCTCATCTTCTCCTGCAGAGTGTCTCCGTTTTTGGTCAGCAGGCCAGCTCATAATCCACTACTGTACCAGGGCTCCTTCCTTTTAAGGTTATTGTTTCTGTGAAGTGCCATCGAGTCGGTTCCAACTGATAACGACCCTGTATAGGGTTTGAACCAATCCAACCTTATGGTTCAAACTGACCTTTTGGTCCAGTGTTTTATCCCACAGCACCACACCAGGACTCCACTATATGAGGTTGTGGTGGTGGTGGTTAAGTGCCTTTGAGTCCGTTCTGATTCTTAGTGACCCTCTATAGGGTTTCTGAAGGAGCTCTGGTAGTGTAGTGGTTACGAATCGGGTTGCGAACTGCAAGATCAGCAGTTTGAAACCACCAGCTGTTCCGTGGGAGAAAGATGAGGCTTTCTGCTCCTGTAAAGATTTACAGCCTTGGAAACCCTGTACAGGGTCGCTGTGAGTCGGAACTGACTCCACAGCACATAACAACAACAACAACAACATAGGGTTTCTGAGGAGCAGCTGGTGGGTTTGTGCTACCGACCTTGAGGGTCACAGTCTAGTGCTGATCCTACAATGTCTTGTTGTTGCTGTTGTTAAGTGCCATCAAGTCGTTGTGGTTCAAAGCGACCTTACAGTATAATGCATTAACCCACAGTGCCATGTGAGCTCTGTTTTATTTATCAGCATTATGGAGAAAGTAATAGTATCACCACCTCCTAGTGCTAATCACCGGAGTGACGCTGTGAGATAAAGCGCTGACCCGCAAGGTCAGTTTGAATCACAAGATGGGTGGATCAAGTTCACTAGCCGTTCCTTGGAAACCCTATACAGGGTCACTATGAGTCAGTTCCGACTGAACAACACTTAACACTTAACAACAGCAATAATAGTATAACAGTGGATTCCAACATTCCAACCATCGTAAAGATGAGTTAGGACCAGACACCATTTCATTCTGTTATAGATAAGGTTGCCATGAGTCGGGAGCCAGCCAGCCAGCACCCATCACCACCACCACCACCAGCATGTCCTAGTGAGAACATTCTGTAAAGTCGTTAGCTGCTGTCAAGGTCAACTCTGACTCATGGGACCCCATACACCGGTGGAATGAAGCACCATCTGGTCCTGCACCATCTCCATGATTGAGAGTGGATTGGACTGTTGTGATCCACAGGGTTTCCAATGGCTGATTTTCAGAAGCAGATCACCAGGCCTTTCTTCCTAGTTTATCTTAGCCTGGAAATTCCATGGAACCTGTTTACCAAGACAGCAACACGCAGCCTCCACTACAGACAGGTAGGTGGCAACTGCATGAGGAGCAATGACTGAGAATTGAACCTGGGCTTCCTTCAGGGAAGGGGAGAAGTCCACCACTGCCTGTTCTAGGAGGTTAAATCAGTCAAACAAAACCCCACTGCCATCGAGTTGGTTCTGACCTGTAGGGACCCACTATCAGGTTTCTGAGACTGTAAATCTTTATGGTAGCAGACAGCCTTGTATTTCTATCGTGCAGCAGCAGTTGGTGGGTTTGAACCGCCAACCTTGTTGTTAGCAGCCTAATGCCAAACCCACACAGTTAGCTGTCACTTATGTATTCACATCTCCCCCCATTCATCACTGCTGGAAGAGCTATCAAGGTATTAATTTGATCTAAACAACAACTCTTTGAGCAAGGTGAACTATAATCAGCCCATTTAGAGATAAGAAAGCTGAAGCAACTCATCCGAGGTAGCATAGCTAGTCAGCGGGAGAGCCAGGATTTCAGGCCAGAGCTTGATCTAAATCAAATCTATGATGTTAACCATGAAGTCATATGGCCCCTTGTTGCACATGCCTGAACTTATTCTAGGACCGTATATTCCTCATCATGTGCCTCTGGGGAGGTGGGGGTCCTGATTCTCCTGTTTCATAGGAAGAAAGAGAGCCTTGGGGTGACTTGCCCAGGGTCGCATAGCTCTGATGTGGCTGAGTTGGGATTCTAAGTGCAAGCTTGCTGCTTTCTCCTTCCCACAGGGAAGTAATGCAGAAATTCAGCAGGGAGTTAGATGCTAAAAGGAAGTACAGCTGGAGCTGGGGAGAAAACATGTAGCAGCTCCCAAGAGTGGGATTTTCTTAGGCTCCTGAGTGGTCCAGCCTGGGAACAGGGCACAGACAATTGGGGCTAGCAGAGACAATTAATTAGTGGGAACACTAGATAGAGGAGGGGCAGAACTTTCAGTCTGAGAGAACTCCACTGGGCTCCAATGGCTGTCCCTGGGATGAGTCTGAGACAGATGGAATGAAATCTGAGTAGCCTCCTTGGGCTGGGTGAACCAGGGTGCCTGAGGACTTGACAAAGCCCCCGTGTGTCGGTGTCCAGGAGGGAAAGAAGTCCAGGAGTGGGATTTCAGAGCTCGAGAGTGGTGGCTCATGCCTGACCCTCCTCCATGCCTTTCCTGAACCCCACCCTACACACCCAGATGATGTGCTTCAGTGAATAGCTGCTCTGACCATGGAAAGGGAAAAATTCCCAAGGGTCTGTGTGTGTGTGTGTGTGTGTGTGTGTGTGTATGTTTATGTTTATGTGTGAGAGACAGAGAAACAGAGAGAGAGTGCGAGCTTCCTATGTGAGTTCCCAGAAACTGGAGCTGGGCTGGAAAAGCCTCAAAGTGGCAGATGGTGGGGTAGCCCTTACAACCAGGTGAGTACAGACACAGACAGCCCCTTCTCCAGACCTGAGGACAGAGACACGGGCACACAGGTGAGGAATGTCTGGATCTGCTTAAAGGGGAAGAATGGGGTGCAGAAGGGCTGGTGCCCCATCACCTCCATTGCAAATGGAGGGGAGGTCTCAGTGTTGCCTCTGTTCAGTGAGTGGGGCTTGTGCTTTTTAGACAGGAGTCAGGAGCCGGGGGTCCTGTGAGCACAGGAACGGAGGATACCTCGTGTGAACAGTGGAGGACCCACCTCACGGGTGACCCACCGCCTCCGCCAGGCTGTCTGTCTCTGCTCTCTCCACCTCTCATTTCTGCAACCACTGCTCTGCTCCAGAATGTTCTTGTGGTAACCCGCCTTCCTCTGCGTGGTTGCCTGATAAAAATAGCAAACCCCACATCCCTCTCCTGGGGCCTTTCCTGGGGTTAAATGGGTGGTTCACGTCCACAGAGCCCAGGGGCAGCTATTTTGATACCTCTGGCATCCCTCACACCCACAGTACATCTCCCAGGGATGCGTCTGGGACAGCGGAGTAGTCGGTGGAAGGGGTAAGATTTACAGTCCTGGGCTGAGCCCTTGGGCAACTCACTCAAGCTTTGTCTTGCTGGGTCTCCATTCCTGAACTGTAAAATTCAATATCTGTCATTCATTCATTCAACAGCTACTAAAGAGAACAGACCCTGTGTCGGCAGAGCACCACACTAGGACTGTGTTTAGGTCGTTGGGAGGATTTAAAGAGATGATGGCAGTGCCTGGCACGTAGCAACCCAGTAAGTGGTAGCTGGTGCCTTCGTCTTCCTCTTGTTGAAGCTCTGGGAGGTAGCAGAGAAAGTTTGGTGCAGAAGGAGTAGGATCTAGAGTGTTTTCTTCAGCTGTGGGTGCACAGAACCCTCAGGAATGTTCTTGGAACTCACAACGCTGTTGGATCAAAAGGTGTGATGGAGGCCCAGTAGTCGGGAGCCCTGAGAAGTCTGAAACTCTGAGTTTGGAGGCCAGCTCTTGGGCAGTGCCAAGGGCTTGAGGACAGAACACTGGCACAGGGAACCCTGAATTCAGGGACTCAGAGACGGCGGGGCACAGGAGGGGAAATTCCAACTGACTGTAGACTGCTGCGCCCATGTGGAAAAAACAAGACTCTGGGAGGGATGTGAAGTTGTTGCTGCTAAGAACAGCTGAGAAGCCACGTTAGACTCAGGCCTGGACTGAGACTTATGGAATTTTCCTTGCCTTTTGGGTGTGGCTTGTTGGGCTCTAGACCAGAGATGGCTATACTTGCCAAAGGCAGATATTGAGGTAGGAAGTTAGGGGTTCAGGCCCAGAAAGTGGAGCACAAGAATCCCCCACTTCCTATAAACTCAAAGCAGTGCCAATATTTCTAAGGAGGGAGGCTGCAGACACTGCGAGGGATGTAGTGAGGGTGCAGGGAAAGGCACAGTGAGGGATGCAGTGAGGGTGCAGTGAGGAGCAAAGTGAGGGTGCAGTGAGGGGCACAGGGAGGGGGCAGTGAGGGGTCACAGTGAAGGGCACATTGATGGTACAGTGAGGGGTACAGTGAGGGTGCAGTGAGGATGCAGTGAGGGTGCAGTGAAGGGCACAGTGAGGGTGCAGTGAGGAACACAGTGAGGGTGCAGTGATGGTGCAGTGAGGGGCACAGTGAGGGTGCAGTGATGGTGCAGTGAGGGGCACAGTGAGGGTGCAGTGAGGGACACAGTGAGGGTGCAGTGAGGGACACAGTGAGGGGTCAGGGATGGTGCAGTGAGGGGGCACAGTGAGGGGGCACTGGGAGGGGTACAGGGAGGGGTGCAGTGATGGTGCAGTGAAGGTATACTGAGGGGCACAGTATGGGGTGCAGTGAGGGTGCAGTGGAGAGATGCAGTGAAGGACACATTAGGACAGGATGAAGGTGAACAAAAGCAAGGATGAACTGACACAGTAGTCACAACCATGGACTCAGACATCCCAATGATTATGAGAATGACTCAAGACTGGGAAACCATTTGTTCCATTACATACGAAGTTGCCAAGAGTCAGAACTAACTGGACAGAAACTAACAACAGACATAGAAAATCCATTTCCATTTTGCCCTCTGACCCTGAACCAGTTCAGGAATCTTTTCTCTCTCTCTTTTTTTTTTAATTTAAGGTTTTTATTATGGATTGAGTGAAAGTTTACAGGGCACATCATCAGTTTCACATTCAACCATTCATATAACTTGTTTCATTACATTGATTATAACCCCCTTC
>NW_006408565.1:19742657-19767359 GCF_000296735.1 Chrysochloris asiatica | reverse complement strand
CCACTGTTGGTCATTTTGACATAGCTTAGGATTTAATTTTTGGCCTATTTCCTCTTTTGTCTGCTTGTCCCACTCCACAATCCCCTTTAAGGCCTTTTTTTCTAGTTGGAAACAGTTCAGGGCCAGCTGTGGTCTTTTGGTTTTAATTGGAAACTGTCTCTTTAAATTTCAAGGAGATCTGTGCGCATGCGTAGTAGAGCCCTCCGAGGGTGGGGCTGGGGTGCCCAGTAGCTCATGCACCCCTATAGTCACCAGAATGGAGGTGAACAGACAACAAGGGACCAATGAACAGATACCAAAAGAAAAGAATGTCCACACCTTTATCTCAGCGGTTCTGCCAGGTGTCTGTGGCCACTGCTATCCTTCTCCACTGCTTGGTTTCACCCAAGATGGTGGCTCCTGGAGCAGCTGAGTGTCCAGAACTAGAAAGCCATAGATTTCTTGCTTCTGCCACAAATTCCCCCAGCTGTGAGCCTTCCAACTTTCTAAATATTCCTTTATATGTGGTTCAGAATTCTGGGACCATCCCCTGAGCCTGCTTGGTCGGGTATTCTGTGTTGTTGTTGGCGGAGCTCCTTTACTACACATCCACCCAATCCGCCATCTTGTTTGTTCTCCAGGAATCTTTTCTCTTTGCCAGGTTCTTGCATCCTTCACTAAAACCCATATCTAGCTTATGCCCATTCCTGCCCTTCAACTTGAGCCACCGCATCTACACTGAAGAATCTCATTTATTTCTCTGGTTACTTTTTGCCATTTTCTTCTAGCAGGTCATGTTGTCCTGGGTATTTGCGGTTAGGTGCACTCCTGGTGAGGAAGTTCTCTCTTGACTCTTTGGGCAGAAGATCCCCATGAATGCCCCCATAGTGTCCTGGTCTTTTCATGGCTAGGCTGGCCTGTTTCCTGTGTAGCAGGACACATGGATTCAGGAGGGGAGCCAGAGCTGGGGTCTGAATGGGCCCTGGAGTCATCACCCACTTGGCATGTCACGGGATGTGTTTTCTTTTCCAGAACCCCAGAGATGAAGATGCCCCTCATGCTGATTTGGCTCCTGACTTACAGTAAGTGCTGACCCTATAACCTCTGAACTGTGACCTTCCATTCACAGTGGGATGGTACTATAGCATAAGCACTGAACTTTGAACCACAGATTGGTGTTTCAAGACCACCAGCTGCTTCATGGGAGAAAGATGAGGCTTTCTGCTCCCATAAAGATTTACAGTTACAGAAATGCTATACAGGGTTGCTATGAGTCGGATCTGACTTGGCAACACTTTAACAGCAACAATAATACCAATCCACTAGGAGTAATAAGCTAGAGGGAAGGAGACCAGTTTTTGAGGTAGTAGAGACTTGAGTTTGAATCTTGGTTCTGCCTTATTAACTGTGAGTTGTAAGCAAGAGCCTCCTCCTCTCTGAGCCTCAGTTTCCTCATCTGTAACCTGGGATAATAAGACTTAATTGATAAGATTGGGGCAGGGTTGCTGGGCCATTCTCTGCTCAGGCTTGTCTGGGCTTCTGACACACCCCACACTGCCACTGCTCAGCTAAGAGGTAATTGTACAGCATGGGCGGAGGTTGGGTGGGGGGCAGGGAGCCAGGCTTTAGGGTTCCCAGTAGCCCTGTAACTGTAAGCACAACCCCTTGCCAGACCCTCTGCCTTAGTTATCCAGTGCTTCTATAACAGAAATAACACAAGCGGCTGCTTTAACAAACAGAATTTTTTTCTCCTACAGTTTAGGAGACTGCTGTTACTGTTTTACTGTCGCTGACTCATAGTCAGTTTTAACTCATTTATAGGATTTCCAAGGAGTTTCTCGTGGGTTTGAACCACCAATCTTATGGTCAGCAGTCCACTGCTGATCCTACAGTGCTACACTAGAACTCCATTTAGGAGGCTAGAAGTTCAAATTCAGAGTACCAGCTTTAAAGGAAGGCTTTCTCTCTTTATCGACTCTCAAGAAAGACCTCGTCTCCTATCAGCATTTGTAGGCCCAGCAATCCTTGGACACCTCCCCATGTCTTGTTATCAATATTCCTCTGAATTTAGGAGCTCCCAGTGAAGCAACTCCAGGTCTGAAAAATGCACTCCACGCCTGGCTCTTCTTTCTTGGTGGGCCCCTTGAACTCTGCTAGTCCACCTGGTGTAGCAGTCTAGAATAAGCACTGGACTGTTAACCACAAAGTCAGTGGTTCAAACCCACCAGCCACTCCTCAAAAACCCTATACAGGGTTGCTATGAGTTGGAATTCACTCAATGACACTTGATAACAACAAAAACAACATCTCAAAAGAGATTGACTCAAGATATAACTGAATCCTATAGATATAACCTAATCCTATAGATACAATCTAATCCTATAGAATGCATCTCACTAACAGCATGGAAGGAAGGATTTACAGCACATGGGATAATTGCATCAGTTCAGGGCTGAGCACATCAGATCACATCATGGGGGTGGTGGCATTATGTTAGACTTCACTATGGGTGGTATCACCTCTTAACTGACAAACCACTGAGAATCCAGGCCCAGTCAAGCTGACATAAAACTTTAACAGTCACACTTTTCTTTGCTGTCCTGCCAAATCCCTGGAGACTCCTTGTTGTTGTTGTTAAGTGCCATTGAGTCAGTTCTGACCCATAGCAACCCTGTATAGGGTTTCCAAGGAGTGACTGGTGAGCTGAACCGCCAAACTTGAGGTTCAAGCCGACTTTGCAGTGCAGCGGATTAGCCCACAGCACTACAATAGGAGACTCTTTGGCCATAGAATAACAGGGACCAGGAATTACCAATCCCAATATGAATAAGGGAAGGGACATTACATTTATAAGTGGTGCAAAGTGGCTAAGAAAGAAGCCTTAACCCCACTGTGCAGAGATAGCTGAATGCAGAGATTTGTCAGGTAGACTCTGGAGTCCAGCTGTCTGCATGTGAATCCCAGTTCTGCCTTGAATAAGTGACTTGACTTCTCTAAGCCTCAGTTCCCTCATCTGTAACACCTTCTTTCCAGGTTGGTTTTAGGGATTGAATTCAGACACGTGAAAGCCTTTGACAATTCTGGGAATTGAGAATTGGCTCAGTGTATATTAGCTGTTGCCAGTGAAGAAGACATGGAGGCTCAGGGAACTGACATAAGGAACTCAAGTCTGGAATGATTATTATGAATATCCTAGACATCATTTTCATTAGAGCTAGAGGCTGAGCTGGACAGATGGTAGATTTGCTACTGCAATGGTTTGGGCAGGAAATAACAACTTTTTGAGCTTCTTTAGCCTCTAACTGACTGTGAAACTCTGGACAGACACATTTCCTTGCCAAATCTCAGTTTCCTGATGTGTCAAATGGAGAAGGCAGTTGCAATGATTTTTAAGGGATCCATCATACTTGAAGTGTCTATGCCTTGTGTTCTAAATGATGTTTGTGGAGGGACAGAGGGATGTATGGTCAGGAGACAAAGCAAGTTGAGAGCCTGCTTCATACAGACAACTTGTTAATTATATTTAATATTACTCTGAGGAAAATCTATCTCCTCAAAGTGGAGTTGACAGTGACGATGTGAATGAAGTACAGCTTTTGGGACCGTCATTTGCTGAATGAGCACACTCAAAAAGAGGAAAAACAGCTGCAAACATCCATTAGTAATCAGAACATGGAATGTAGGCAGTATGAATCAAGGAAAATTGGAAGGTATCAAAAATGAAATGGAACACATAAAGATTGATACCATAGGAATTAATTAGCTGAAATGGGCTGGGATTGGCCATTTTGAATCAGACAATCATTTGGTTTACTATGTCGGGAATGACATATTGAAGAGGAATGGCATCACAGTCATCATTAAAAAACTTTTCGAAATCTGTTTTGAAGTCCAATGCTGTCTATGATAGGATAATATCCATACTGATGTGGCACTGTATGTTAATGTGCTGGGCTGCAAAGTCCATCTGAACTGCAAGGTCGGAAGTTCAAGCTCACCAGTTGCTTCTCAGAAACCCTATACAGTGACACTGTAGACTCGATGGCACTTAACAACAGCAACAGTAAAGGGGAGAAAAATTAATATCACTTATTACCAATATTACTCAAATTTATGCACCAAATTTAAAGCCAGTGATGATGAAATTGAAGAATTCTACCAACTTCTTCAGTCTGAAATTGATCAAACAGCAAACAAGATATTTTGATAATAAGGGTGATTGGAATACAAAGGTTGGAAACAAGGAAGGCTCAGTAGTTGGAAATATGGTTTCGGTGATAGAAATGATGCTGGAGATCACACGATAGAATTTTGCAAGACCAATTACTTATTCATTACAAATACTATTTTTAAACAGCATAAAAGATGATTGTACACAAGGACCTCACTAGATGAAATACACAGAAATCAAATTGACTACAAATGTGAGAGGAGACAGTGGAAAAGCTCAATGTCACCAGCCAAAGCAAGGCCAAGGAACAGACTATTTCATATGCAGATTCAGGCTGACACTGAAGAAAATTAAAGTAAGCCCTGAGAGCCAACATATGACCTTGAACATATCTCACCAGAATTTGTAGACCATCTCAAAAACAGATTTGATGCATTTGACACTAATGGCTCAAGACCAGAAGAACTGTGGAATGACACCAAAAATACATAGGAAAAAAGCAAAAGGTCATTCAAAAGAAAGAAAGAAAAGACCAAAATGGATGTCAGAAGACACTCAGAAATTTGCTCTCCAGCATAGAAATGCTGAAGCAAATGGAGGAAATGAGGAATTCCAAGAGCTGAACAGAAAATTTCAAAGGGATGCTCAAGAAAACAAAGTAAAGCATTATACTGAAATGTACAAAGACATGGAGATAGAAAACAAAAGAAAAGAACTCACTCATCATTTCTCAAGCTGAAAGAACTGAAGAAACAATTCAAGCCTCCACTTGAAATAGCAAAGGATTCTATGGACAAAATGAAAGCAGAGAACACCAGAAAGATGTTAACCTGTGCTTTATTGACTAGCACAAAGATTTTTGATTGTGTGGATCATGACAAGCAATGGACAACATTATACAGTATAAGTATTTCAAACACTTAATTGTGCCCATAAGGAACCTGTACATAGACCAAGATGCAGTTGTTCTAACAGAACAAAGGAACATGATTTAAAACTAGGAAAGGTGTGTGACAGAGTTGTATTCTTTCACCATACTTATTCAATCTGTATGCTGAGCAAATAATCCGAGAAACTGGGCTATAGGAAGAAAAACATGGCATCAGGATTGGAGGAAGACTCCTTAACAGCCTGCGATATGCAGATGATACAACTTTGCTTGCTGAAAGTGAAGAGGACTTAAAATACTTACTGATGAAGATCAAAGTGCACAGCCTTCAGTGTGGATTATATCTCAATGTCAAGAAAACAAAAATCCTTACCACTGGACCAATAAACAACATTCTTATCAATGGAGAAAAGATTGAAGTTGTCAAAGACTTCATTTTTCTTGGATCAACCATCAGCACTAATGGATGCAGTGGTCAAGAAATCAAACAACATATTGCATTAGGCAAATCTACTGCACAAGACCTTTTTAAAGTGTTGAAGAGCAAAGATGTCAGTTTGAGGATTAAGATGCACCTGACACAAGCCATGGTATTTCAATAACCTCATTTGCATGAGAAAGCTGGACAGTGAATAAGGAAGACCGTAGAAGAATTGATGTATTTGAGATATGGTGTTGGAGGAGAATATTGAAAGTACCATGGACTACCAAAAGAACAATTAAATCTGTGTTGGATGAAGTACAGCTAGAGTGCTCCTTGGAAGCCAGGGTGACCAGACTTCAGCTCTCATACTTTGGACATATTGTCAGGAGGGACCAGTCACTGGAAAAGGATATCATGTTTGGTAAGGTGGAGGGTCAGAGAAAAAGAGGAAGACCCCCAGTGAGATGGATTGGCAATGTGGCAGCATCAATGGACTCAAGCGTGGCAACAATAGTGAGGTTGGCCCAAGACTGGGCAGTGTTTTGTTCTGTTGCACATAGGGTCACTATGAGTTGGTACTGACTCAATGGCACCTAACAAGAATAATAACATGGGCAAAATATTGAGTGATCCAGAAAGCATCAAAAGATAATGGAAGGAATACACAGAGTCATTTTACCAAAAAGAAATGATCAATGTTCAACCATTTCAAGAGGTATCATATGATCAAGAACCAATGGTACTGAAGGAAGAAGCCCAAGGTGTACTGAAGGCTTTGACAAAAACCATGGCTCCGGGAACTGATGGAATACAAATTGAAATCTTTCAACACAAACTGATGAAGCCCTGGAGGTGCTCACTCATCTAGTCCAAGAAATTTGAAAGACAGCTTACTTGGTCAATAAATTGGAAGAGATCCATATTTGTGCTCATTCCAAAGAGAGGTGACCCGTGGAATGTGAACATCTTCAAACAATCACAAGAAAGTGAAATTTTTCTGAAGATAATTTAAAAATGGCTGCAACAGTACATTGACAGAGAACTTCCAGAAATTTAGGCTGGATTCAGAAGAGGTTGTGGAACAAGGGATATCATTGCTTAATGTGAGATGGATCTTGACTGAAAGCAGAGAATACCAGAAAGAAGTTTACTTGTGCTTTATTGATTATGCAAAGACTTTTGACTGTGTGGATCATGACAAGCTATGGATAACATTGCGAAGAATGAGTATTCCAGAACATTTAATTGTGCTCATGAGGAACCTGCACATAGACCAAGAGGCAGTTGTTAGAACAGAACCAGGGGATACTGAATGGTTTAAAATCAGAAAGGCGTGTGCCAGGGTTGTCTTCTTCATCATACCTATTCAATCTGTAGGAGTCCTGGTGTGGCACTGTGGGTTAATGCCCCAGACTGCAAAGCTGTTTGAACTGCAATGTTGGCGGTTCAAGCTCACCAGCAACTCCTTGGAAATCCTATACAGGGTCGCTATGGGTTGGAACTGACTCGACGACACTAAACAACAACAACATTCAACTGTATGTTGAGCAAATAATATGAGTAACTGAAATATATGAAGAACGTGGCATCAGGATTGAAAGAAGACTCATTAATAACCTGTGATATGCAGATGATGCAACCTTGCCTGCTGAAATCAAAGAGGACTTAAAATACTGATGAACACCAAAGACCATAACCTTCATTATAGGTTGTACTTTAATGCAAAGAAAACAAAAATCCTCACAACTGGACCAAGAAATAACATTGTGTCAATTGGAGAAAATACTGAAGTTGTCAAAGGCTTCATTTTGCTCTGAGTTACTATCAACACTCATGTAAGCAGCAGCCAGGAAACCAAGTGACATATCACATTAGGCAAATTTGCTGCACAAGACCTCTTTAGTTTCAAGAGGAAGATGTTACTTTGAGGGCTAAGGTACACCTGATCCAAGCCATGGTATTTTCAATTGCCTCATATGCATGTGAAAGTTGAACAATGAATAAGGAATAAGGAAGGCTATAGAAGAATTGATACATTTGAGTTGTGGTGTTGGAGTAGAATATTGAAGGTATCATAGATGGCCAAAAGAACAAATAGGTCTATGTCAGAAGAAGTACATACAGCTGGAGGGCTCCTTAGAAGGGAACATGGTGAAATTTCATCTCTCATACTTTGGCCATGCTCTCAGAAGGGACCTGTCCCTGGTGGATATCATGCTTGGTAAAGTGGAGGGTCAGCAAAAATGAGAAAAACCCCAATGAGGTTGTTTAGTGCAGTGGCAGCAGCAATGGGCTCAAGTATAACAGTTGTGAGAAGGGCTCAAGATTACTCAGTATTTCGTTCTGCTGTGAGTAGGGTCATTATGAATTGGAACTGACTCGAGAGCACCTAACAAGAATAACAAAAACAATATTTCATGATCATTTATTATGTGTCTACCACTGTGCTCAAAATTTATATATGGCATCCGAGTTAACCCTCGTGACAAGTGCAAGAGGCAAGGACTAATTTTAACCCCCATTTCTCAGATGAGGAAACTGAGGCTCTGATAGTTTTGTGACGGATCTAACACCATACTGTTAAGTAATGGCAGTGTTAGGATTTGAACCCATGTCTTCTCTCCTTTTCCATGTCTAAACTCTCAACCACATCTTTGTACTTCCCCCCTTTGCCTTTCTTGTTCTCCCACTTGGGTGCCTCCAAGTCCCAGAGGAGGAGCATGCTGGGAAAGTGGGTCTGGAGTAGGAGTGCCTGGTTGTCATCTGAGGACATCGGCTGTCTTTCAGGTGTTCACACTGTGTCAGGGAGCTTGTTAGATCTGAAGAGAATGATTGAGAACGTGACTGGAAAGTCTGCCCTGTGGGATTATGGCTTCTATGGCTGCTACTGTGGTTGGGGTGGCCGAGGGACCCCCAAGGATGCCACTGATTGGTGAGTTACCCTTTATGTTCCAGGTTCTATGTCTACAGTCTCATTTAATCTCATGAGTATTAAAGAGTCATTTTATAGATGAGAAAACACAGAATTTCAAAGAGGTTAATTGACTTGTCCAGAACATCAAGTAAATCCCAAAATGATTCCCAAATCTCAATGGTCAAATGTACCACTTACCTATTGCTGCCTAACAAAACATGACAAAACATAAAGCCACAGCAGTCATTCATTTTGCTTGTGACTCTGCCATTTGGTCAGGGTTTGGTGGGGTGGCATAGCTCTGCTTCACATGACTTCAGCATGGGCAGCTCAACTGGGGCTGATGATCCACTTTCAGGATCCACTCCCTCATATGACTATGAAGCTTAGCTGTGAATATGGGCCAAGGGTTTCAGTTTCTCTCATTTAGACCTCTCCAAGTAGCGTAGTGGTTATGAACTGGACTGCGAACCGCAAGGTCAGCAGTTCGTGGGAGAAAGATGGGGCTTTCTGCTCCTGTAAAGATTTACAGCCTTGGAAACCCTGTACAGGGTCACTGAGAGTTGGAACCGACTCAACAGCACACAACAACAACAACAACAAGTTTGTTTAGACTTCCTCACAGTTTTATGACTCTTGGGTTCCAACAGTGAGTATACCTAGACAGTAAGACAAAACAGTAAGAAATTCTTATGATCCAGCCTCAGAAATTCCATGCTGTGACTTGTACTGTACTCTTTGATTGAGGTGGTCACAAAGGCTTTGGGAGGGAGGGGACATAGTTTCCACCACTTGATGAGGGAATAGTGGAGGTCTAAAAGATATATGAGATGGAAGATACTGCTCTTCAAAAAACAATAATTTGGGTTAATTTTTTTGCATACTGGAATGAAACAATTAGCTAAATGACAATCTATAATTAAGTAGATGGCAGATGGTGGGAGTCACATTTCTTATTGTTGGAGTGGGAGTGTGCTGATAAGCCAAAGAAGAAGCTAGAATAATGCATGGGATAATGGATTAGAATTGGAGACATCCATATGAATTAATGTTTATCTTAAAACAGATATAGATGATTATACATAGAAATATTTATGTTGCTGTTGGGTGTCATCCAGTTGGTTCTGACTTATAGCAACCCTATGCACAATAGAATGAAACACTGCCCAGTCCTATGCCATCCTCACAATTGTTGTTATGTTTCAGTCCATTGTTGCTGTTTGTGTCAGTTCATCTGGTTGAAGGGCTTCCTCTTATTTGCTGACCCTCCAACTGAGTATGATGTCCTTCTCTAGGGGCTGATCCCTTTCTAACAACATGTCCAAAGAATGACAGATGAAATCCCATCATCCTCACTTCTAAGGAGCTTTCTGGTTGTATATCTTCCAAGACAGATTTGTTTGTTCTTCTGGAAGCACATGGTACTTTTAATATTCTTTGCCAAGACCATAATTAAAATGCATTGGTTCTTTTATGGTCTTCCTTTTTCATTGTTCAACTTTCACATGCATATGAAGTGATTAAAAATATCATGATCTAGGTCAGGCATACCTTAGTCCTCAAACTCTTTCCTCTTGAACACTTTAAAGTGGTCTTCTGCAGCAGATTTTCCTAGTGCAATCATTCATTTGATTTCTTGACTACTGCTTCCTTGAGTGTTGATTGTGAATACAAGCAAAAGGAAGTCTTTGACAACTTTAGTCTTTTCTCTGTTTATCATGATATTATTTATTGGTCTAGTTGTGAGGTGCAGTCCATAATGAAGGATATAGTCTTTGATGTTCATCAGTTAAGTGTTCTTGTCCCTTTCAGCAAACAAGGTTATATCTTCTGCATATCATAGGTTGTTAATGAATCTTCCTTCAATCCTAATGTCATGTTCTTCATATAATCCAGTTTCTCAGATTATTTGCTCAGCATACAGATTGAATAGATAATGGTGAAAGTATGCAACCTTGCCACACACCTTTCCTGATTTTGAACCATTCAGTATCCCCTTGTTCTGTTCAAATGACTGCCTCTTGGTCTATGTACAGGTTCCTCATGAGCATAATTAAGTGTTCTGGAATGCACATTGTTTGCAATGTTATCCATAGCTGTGATCCACACAGTTGAATGCCTTTGCATAGTCGATAAAGCACAAGTACACACCTTTATGGTATTCTCTGCTTTTAGCCTAAATCCATCTGATGCCAGCAGTGATAACCCTTGTTCCACACCCTCTTCTGAATCCATCTTGAATTTCTGGCTGCTCCCTGTTTATATACTGCTGTAATCATTTTTGAATCATCTTCAGCAGAATTTTACTTGTGTGTGATATTAATGGTATTGTTTGGTGATTTCTACATTCCATTGGGTCACTTTTCTTTGGAATGGGCATAAACATGGATCTCTTCTTGGCATAGATGACTGAGCAACTCCAGTGTTATATCAGTTTGTTGAACTATTTCTATTTGTATTCTGTTAGTTCCTAGAGTCTTGTTTTTCTCAAATGCCTTCAGCACAGCTTGAACCACTTCTTTCAATGCTGGCAGTTTCCAATCATATGGCGCCTCTTGAACTCTTTGTAGATATGAGATATGTGTATACACAGATGACTATATACACATATATTTTTTGCTGTCAGGTGAGAGGGCCTAAAAGAAACGACACTCCAATATTGATAAGCATACCTAGTGCCCCAAACTGGTTTCTAATACCATAAGAAGAACCTGAACTTCTTGGTTAAATGACTGATTCTAGGACCAACGTTCATTTATATGGTATAAAATGAGTATTAAAAGTACCATGGACTGTCAGAAGAACAAACAAATCTGTGTTGGAAGAAATACAACCAGAATGCTCTTTAGAAGCCAAGATAACAAGACTTGGTCTCTCATATTTTCAGACATGTTATCAGGAGAGACCAGTCCCTGGAAGGACACCATGATTGGTAAAGTGGTGGTTGAGCGAGAAAAAGGAAGACTCCCAATGAGATGGACTGATACAGTGGTAGTAGCAATGGGCTCAAACATACAATAATTGTAAGGATGATGTAGGACAGTATTTCATTCTGTTGTAGTTGGAACTAACTCAATGGTGCCTAATGACAATAACAAAGTGAACATGGAACATCTTTAAATGCCAGAAAAAAGGGGAATGTTAAAATGAAAGAAACAAAACCAAAACACCCCCAAAATATGTTAATGGGTGATATGTTGTAGCAAGACAGGAGCCAAATGAAAGAGCTCACAGTGGTTAAAGATGGAACCATGAGAGCATCAAAATAAAGTAGAATTACATTATAATCTAAAGGATAAAATAAATATCCATGCACTGGGACCAAACCCAGCCTGTTGCCATCAGGCTGAATCTAATTCATGACAATCCTATGTATTACAGAGTAGAACTGCTCTGTAGTGTTTTCTTGGTTGTTATGAGTTGGGCTGCTAACCTTAAGGTCAGCAGTTCGAAACAATCAGCTGTTCCACAGGACAAAGATGAGGTTTTCTACTCCCAGAAAGATTTACAGCCTCGGAGACATTATACAGGGTTGCTATGAGTCGGAATTGACTCCATGGCACACCACCACCACCACCAATCTTTGTGGAAGCAGACCACCAGGGTTTTTCTTCCACTGTGAGCCTCTAGGTGGGCTTAAATCACCAACCTTTAGCTTAACAGACAGTTGCAAAGCTCTTATACCACCCAAGAACCTACTGATACAAATAAATGATTGAAAAAAATAATAAATAGGAGAGAAGAGGCAGTATCCAATGCAGAAAAATTCTCAATAATTTATGTAGATACTCTGCTCCCAAGGAAGGCAGCACAGCTCCTGGTTGTGTGAGTGTGGTTGTACATAGTGACGTTCTTCCAAAGTATACAGTATGAGAAAGCAAAAAAAGAGTAGTTGAGAAACCCGACAAACATTTCTTCAATCAGATTGTCAAGGTCAACACTGACATTCACAAATCATGTTGATAATCTGTACCCTTCTTGTATATGATGAAAATGGTACTCTACCTCTTGTGGTTTTCATCCCAATGATCCATAACCCATCTCATCATGAGAAAAACATCAGACAAATTCTAATAGTGGGGCATTCTACAAAAGACCTGACCAATATTTTTCTAAACTGTCAAGGCCATCAAAAAGAAAGAAAGTCTGCAAAACTAACACAACTAAGAGGTGCCTAAATAGACATGACAGCTCCTGAAACAGAAAAAGGATATTCCGAAAAAGCTAAGGAGATAAAATAAACTATGGATTGTAGTTTACAGGAATGCATCAATATTGGTTCATTAATTGTCACAAATGCATCATATTCATATATGATGTTAATAATCAGAGAAACTGGGTGCTGGGTATATGGGAACTTTAGTATCTTCTCAATTTCTCTGTAAATAAAAATTTAAGAAAAAGAAAATGGAACTTGCCACTCCTAACATAATCATTTATTTTTCACTTCCATAACAGTTCAGTGTGAAACCCATGGTAATCCAGAGACTCAGGCTCCTTCCATCTTGTGGTTCTCCAATCCCTTACAGTCAGAACCTTCTGCTGGGTCATCTCCATCCAGCAGAAATAAGGAGAGTGGTGGATCCTTGGGGAGGTTTTCATGGTCAATGGTTTATTTATATCATTCCTGCCCACTTCACAGGGGCCAGAGCCTAGTCACATGGCCACAACTACTTGCAAAGTAGACTGGAAAATGTAGTCTAACCGGGAGCCCTGGGGGAAAAAACGGGCTGACTGATAAACTGCAGCTAAGTCATAGTGGAAAAGCAGGAGCATACTCAGCTATACTGTTAGATTCTTTCTCTGCCAGAGGTGAGCTCTGCTGATGTGACACGGTTGAGTTTTTACATCGACAGGTGCTGTTGGCTGCATGACCATTGCTATGGATGGCTGGAGCAGAAAGGCTGCAACGTCCGGACCCAGCCATACAGATACAGAATTGTACGGGGCTTGGTCACCTGTGGTAAGACTGAGCTGCTCATTCAGCTCATAGGAACAACCAGATCTCACCTGGCTCTGAATTCAACTGGTCCTGGAGGTCACCCAGCCTATATTTTGGGGGATAGAGCCAGGGGCTAAGGGAGCAGGGTTATTATAGCTGCATCTGACCCCTAGGGAAAGAGCACAAGCACCATTTTAACGGAACATTTACTGAGTAACAAGTGTTTTGCGTCCTTCATTTTACTCATTCCCCAAGTACCCTATGAAGTAGGTGTATCCTTCCTGTTTCAAAGAAAGGAAACTAACACTAGAAGCTTGGCCAGGGAGTGCATGCAGTTAGAGTTGGGATTCAAGTTCAGGTCCATCTGAGTTCAAAGCTAGGTCTGGTATGTGACTCCTCTCTGAGAATTGGAGTTCCTTCAGAGCACGAGCTGTCTCTACCACCAGACTGGGAGCTCCCAAGGATAGGGAATGTGTGTCTTCCAGCAGACTGAGAGCACTCTGAGGCCAAAAGCCTCAACTTGGGCAGCAGCTGTGCCTCTTCCAGCAGATTGTGCCATTTCTGCAGCTTGTCCCCCTCGGACTGGAGCTGGAAGCAGACTGGGGAGTCTGCTTACATGAGAAGCAAGTGCTCAGACTGAGGCCAGCCCAGGAGTCTGTGTGGTAGAGCACACTCATCTCTTTCTCATACTGCATTTGATGTTCTGTTTGCAGAGTTTGGACGCTCCTGCCAGGCACATCTCTGTACCTGCGACCAGAAGTTTGTCAACTGCCTGCGGAGAAACTTATGGAGCTATAACCCCAGCTACCGGTTCTTTCCCAACATCTTCTGCTCCTAGCAGTGCTTAGTGGCTGCTCCTGAGCCAGCACCTTTCTTTGTCCTCTTTCTCCTACAACACAGAGCTCACCGTCTCTGCTGCTCCTCAGACAGGCTCCCAGGTCTCTGGCTTGCCTCGTGCTTTCTCCATGGTCCACTGTGCGTGGAGGAGCCCTAAGGCCACTCTGTACCCTCCAGAGAGTCTCACGAGAGAGACTCTGGTCATAGGACGTGACAAAGCCAGAGTGCCTGGGCGTCCAGCTCAAGGAACTCTTCTCTGAACTCCAGGCCACGTGCCTCCCACCTCCTGCACAGTGGAGCCCCTTGTTCAGGAAGAAGACTGTCTAGGGATGCATTTACTTCTCAGTTTCTGCAACCAGATTGCCATCACTACCCCCAGAGAAGCTTTACTCAAGTAGAAGCTAAATTGACTCTCTAAATCTGCCATACAGATATTAAATAAAATTCATTTTCAAGGCTAATAAAATCCACCCAGACACTTTCCTCTTTGCTGTGGGAGGTTGCCTGTGCCTCTTTCTCCTCCATTAGTGCTTGGAATTAAAAGTTAACTCTGTTTCCTCAGAAAGAGAAGGTGCAGATTAGCAAACAGAAGGCTTTCTTTCTCCTGGGCTCATTTCCTTAAATCTGCAGGTGCAGAGTGGGACGGGGGATGGTATACTCAAGCTGGGCAATGAGGCTCATTCTTCCTTATGAAACCACATTACCATCCCAGCTCTGGCTTTGCCCAGCTGTGTGGTGTCAGTCTTGCTACCAAAACCCCTCTGAATTCCTTTGAATGTAAAATGAGAATCCTAAAGACCACCTTGTTTCTTATACAGGGGACACTGACATTTTGGCATTTCATAAAGAAAGGTTTTTTTGTTTTTGTTTTTAAAAATGATATTCAGCTGTGGGCTTGTTTTGCCAAGCAAGGACATTCAGGAAAAAAAAAAAAAAAAAAAAAAAATCCAACTCAGAGATGAAAAGACGTCTCAAATCAAGATTGTAGAAGAAAGGACATCTTCCAAAACAAAGGAGAGCCCTTTCCAAGAGAGGACCTTTGGCTTCCTCACATTCACATTACCCCCAAATAAACACATGATAAATGGGATCTATTTTTAAAAACCTCCAATGTTGAAATTTCAAAGTAAATTTTAGGAGATTACAGTGAATGTACTAGTTTTTAAAGAAACGTTTGATATAGATTTGGTGTCTATATTTGACGATGCAACACAGATTGGGGCTCACATGCCCAATTTGCTCTTGAAATTATTTTAATCAAAGCTATTTCCCAGATCTAATTTTAAATAGATATATGGAGGAAATTAGAAGCCTCGCTCTTAGATGCCATTTCTCTTTATTTAAGATATTGCAGATGGTCCAGAAGAGACCCAGGCAGACCCCAGGTCTCTCCTTTATTTGCCTTAGGTGGCAGGCAGTGTGTTGTGTTGCTGGTAAATTATACAGGACAAGAGTATGGGGGAAGGCACTTCTGACTGGGCAGCCTAGCTCAGAGTCACAGTACCCATCCACATGCAGATAGGAATTGATGGATGAAGGAAGTTGAGATGTTACAAGTATGAAAGAAACAACACAGGCTGAAATGAGTTTGAATGTTCAAACAACTGAAACTTGCACGTTGGAAGGGACTATGGGGAACTGTCATTTAGCTACCAGGAAAATAAGACTGTCCTAAAGTCCCACAGCACACCAGCAGCTGAAGTAGGATTCAGGTCTTGGATCCAAACCCTAGGCTCCCTCCACTCTCCTACAATGTCTTCAAAATTAGCTCACAAAGAGAGAAAAGGAATCCAGGGGAGTTCGGGTACTCACCTGTTCTTGGAAGTCTCAGGAGGATTCCTTGGGTGCCAGCTGAGGGCCAGCTTTCTCACATCTCTGGTCTGCTGCTTTAGATTTAGATTAGAGGCCATCCATGGATGGTTGGTCTGGTTCAGGTTTGGTCTTCATCCTCAGTGGACAAGACCCTGCTGCTCTCCTCCAGGCCTGGACCCCTCTCACTGACATAAAGAACACTGGGAAAATGATGTGTGCTGAGTGAGTGCTAAATGTGGGAAGAGGGGTTTCCCTCTTCTGTTCTGTTTGGTTGTCAGGTAGATAGCAGGAGGGAGTCATTGTTTTCAAAGTGCATGGCTCTCTCCTTGCAAGAGAAATACAGAAATGTACAGACCAGAATTGATATATAAAAGTAAACAGATGACAGATACATGGAAGCTTGATGGACTAAGTGTCTCAGAAATACAGGTTGTTTACTGATGTCTGTACTAGTCTTCACCCTTCCCAGAAACATGGAGGGGCTTCAAAAAGTTTGTGTCAATTCCATTTTTTCCACGAACTTTTTGAAGCCCCCTTGTATGTCAGAAGATCTGTATGAGTACATGTACATTTGCACACCTTTGGTGCAAAAGTTAGAGAAGTTAGCAAGGAGATCCAGTAGGTTCACATCACCATGATGAGCCAGCAGATCCAAGCCAAACCAAAAAGGGGTTGTTAATTGCCCTCCTGTTGGCTCCAACTCATGTAGACCCATGTATGACAGACCAAAGCATTGCCTAGGCCTGCACCATCTTCATGCTCTGAGTCCGTTGTTGTGGCCATGTGTCACTCCATCTCATAATGGCTTACCTTTTTTCACTGGTCCTCTACTTTTCCAAACACAATGCCCTTTGCTAATGACTGATACTTCCTGATGATGTGTCCAAAGTAAGTGAGCTCAAGTCTCACCATCCTTGCTTCTAAGGAACATTCTGGTTGTATTTGTTATAAGATTGATTTGT
This sequence comes from Chrysochloris asiatica, assembly GCF_000296735.1. Classification (NCBI taxonomy): domain Eukaryota; kingdom Metazoa; phylum Chordata; class Mammalia; order Afrosoricida; family Chrysochloridae; genus Chrysochloris; species Chrysochloris asiatica. The sequence continues at coordinate 19,750,429 of NW_006408565.1, read as the reverse complement.
TCATTCTTCTTTGCCAGCACTATAATTTGAATGCATCAATTCTTCTGTCTTCCTTTGGCAAGAACTGAACAGAAGCCAAGATTAAAACCTACTCAGTTGAGATAGAAAAGAAGGGGACTGAGCTATTGTATATGGGGTCCCTTCTCTGTGCTACAGATGATGGCCAAAATCAACCACCCCGTAGAGCAAGTGTTCTTAGGTTGTGCTTGGGGTGAGAACTGAATCTCAGGGAAATGAAGTGTTTAGCCTGAGGCCACATGGGTAGTAAGGAAGACAGGTAGGATAGGAACCAGGTTGGTTCCTGATTCCAAAGCCTTGTTCTTAGTCTGTAGAACAGATGGTATTAGATGGGAAAAACTCAGACCCTGTGCCAGGCCTTGTGACAGGCACTAAAGAAAATGTGTTTTATTTTGTTCAGGACAGATGCAACCAATTTGGATTATATTACTTTTTGTGAGGATGGAGCAGGACTGGGGACCTTTAAGGTTGCTGTGAGCTAGAACTGACTCTACAGCATTTAACAACAGCAGCTAAGGGGGACTACATTTCCCAGAATTCCTTTTCCTGCACAGTTCTGGATTAGCAAGTGCCAAAAGAGATGTTTTGTGTGAGATCTGGAAGGGAGCAGCCATGTGTGTGTGTGTGTGTGTGTGTGTGTGTGTGTGTGTGTGTGTGTATTTCTTTCTTTCTTTAACCAGGGAAGGTCAAAACAGGGCCCAGGACATTTCAGCTCAGATATAATGTCTTGGATCTGCTGACTCATAGTGTTGGTGTAAACTTGCTAAATGTCCTTGATAACTTCTTCAACTTTGGGCCAGGTGTGGGAGCCATCTTCTCCTGCTAGCATCATCACCACTAGCATGAAAGTTGGGGACTGGAGGTGGTGAGACTGCCACACTTGAGTGTCCCAATGGGGCCTTGTTCCCTCACTTTTTATCCATCTCCCATTCAGTAGACGAAGGAGCTCTGGTAGCATAGTGGTTATGAATCGGGCTGCTAACCTGAAAGTCGGCAGTTCGAAACAACCAGTGGTTCCGTGGGAGAAAGATGAGGCTTTCTGCTCCTGTAAAGATTTACAGCCTCGGAAACTCTGTGCAGGGTCACTATGAGTCAGAACCGACTCCATGGCACTTAACAACAACAACAACAACATTCAGTAGACTACTTGCCCTGCTAATCTCAGACACAGATAGTGCTACATGAACTCCCACACCTGTACAAGGTCCAGTCTACTTCTCAGACTGAACTTCCTGACCAATACAGGTTTTGGTTCTAAAAGTGGTTCCACGGCAACAGAGCCTGAAGGATGGGGTTTTCGGAATTGGCCTTAGGTTATCTGAAGTTTGGTTTTTGTTTGTTTGTTTTTTTAATTTAAAGCATTAATAACTGGCTTCTACTGGTAAAGGGAAGGAGTTCTGGTAGTGTAGTGGTTACGAGATGGGCTGCTAACCTCAAAGACAGCAGTTTGAAACTACCAGCAGTTCCATGGGAGAACAATGAGGCTTTCTGCTCCTGTAAAGATTTATAGCTTAGGAAACCCTGTACAGGGTCACTATGAGTTGGAATCGACTCCATGGTACATAACCACCACCACCACCACTGGTAGAGGGGGCATTGGTAGTCCATTGTATGGAGGGTTAAAGCAGACATTGAGATGATCACTTCTAGATACCTATTTTCAAGTGCCTGTAGCAGACACCTGTTGGAGGAGAATATTGAAAGTACCATGGTCTGCCAAAAGAACACACAGATCTGTGTTGGAAGAAGTGTAGCCAGAGTGCTTCTTGGAAACCAGGATGGCCAAACTTTGTCTCTCATACTTTGGACATATTGTCAGGAAGGACCAGACACTAGAGAAGGATATCATGTTTGGTAAAGTGGAGGTTTAGAGACAAAAAGGAAGACCCCCCACCCCAGCAAGATGGATTGGCAAAGTGGCAGCATCAATGGGCTCAAGCGTGGAAACAATTGTGAGGTTGGCCCAGGACTGGGCAGTGTTTCATTCTGTTGTGCATAGGCTCGCTATGAGTCAATACCAACTCGATGGCACCTAACAACAACAATAGAAGACAGGCGTTGGGTGACCAAGTTTTTGATGCCACAAAGAATTTTAGTGGTAATAAAAACTTATTATGGGATTGGAGAATTAGGGAAAAGAAAATGGTGAGCTCCAGACTAAACATTTTCATTTATAATCTGAATAAGGGATACAAAACTGCTTCGACTGCCGTATAGAAATTGGACAGCTGCTAGGGAAAGAGTGGAGTAATGTCAGCTTAGTCATGCGGGGTGTTTGGATTGCATTGTTGCCCTACCTCCAAAATATGTATTGAATCCTTGGCCCAGGTACTTGTGGTAGGAGCCCTGGTGCTACAGTGGACTAAGCACTTGGCTGCTAACGGAAAGGTTGGTGGTTGGAACTCACCAGCTGCTCCCATAAAGAATTACAGCCTTAGAAACCCTGTGGGGCTGTTGTACTTGGTCCTATATGCAGGGTCCCTATGAGTAGTGGGTTGGGTTTGGTACCTGTGATCTCATTTGGAAACAGGACTTTTCTTTTCTTATAGTAATGAGGTCATACCAGTGTAAGGTGAATCCTAAACCTAATCACTTTTGAGTATGTTAAAAAAAAGAAAGAAAACCCGGAATAGGCACAGAGACACATAAAAGAAAGACAGGCTCCAAGGCAAACCAAGAATTTCTGGCAGACACCAGAAATCAAGAGAGAGAGTCTTAGAAGGAACGGACATGGCTGATACCAGGATTTGACCTTGGAGCATTTTCTGTTCTTTAAAGCCACTCATTTGTGGTATTTCTGCTAAGACAGAGTAGATCACTAAGACAGGTGGTGATTGCAACTGCAGATGCTGCTTGAGCAAATCAACATGACCCCTGGTACCTGTTTTGCAGTTGTTCATGTGGACAAAGAATTTTTCTCTATATATGTCTTAATAAAGGAGCTCTGGTAGCGTAGTGGTTACGAATCAGGCTGCAAACTTCAATGTCAGCTAGTTCGAAACTATCAGCCATTCCACGGGAGAAAGATTTACAACCTCAGAAACCCTAAGTAGGGTCGGTATCAGTCAGAACCGACTTCACGGCACACCACCGCCTCTTAATAAGACCACTAGAAGTACTTGCTTTTAGCTTTCAGGACAAACAACACACCTTCACTTTCCTACCTCAGGGCTCCATCAACCCTCCAGCCTCCAGCATAATGTAACCTGCAAGGACCTCATTCCATAGCACTTCACACTGGCCCTTTACATGGATGATCTCAGCTGATTGGACTTTAGACTCACTGGTGAGACACATTCCTGCCAGAGGAAAGTAAATCTGACAAGAATTCAGGAAGCTACCTCTTCAGAAGTATTTGTAGGGATTCAGTGGTCTGGGGCATGTTGAGTTATAGCATCTGGTCCTTCCATCCATGAAGAAACACAGCGCTTACTGGGCCTCTCTAGGTCTTCAAGGCAACATGTACCTCATTTGGCTGTGCAGCTTCAAACAACTGTAGAAAGTTTTCAGTGGGTCCCAAAACAAGGGAAGGCTCTGCAACAAGCTAGGTTGCTGTGCAAACTGCTCTGACACTGGGGCCATGTGAGGTGGCTGACCCAATGCTACTTACGTGTGTAGCCGAGAGATATGGTTCCTGGAGACTTTGGCAGGCCTTTCTGGGTAAATCCCAGGACTTAGTGACTGTTAGGATTTTGGAGCAAAGCCTGTAAAATCTGTAGGGAACTGTTCTCCTTTTGAGAAACAGCATCTGACTTAGTAGAGATTGAAAACTTGATCTTGGATTGCTAATTCACCATAAGGCTGAGTTGTCTATCATGAACTGGGTGTTAGCTGATCTTCAAGCCATAAGGCTGAACATGCCCATCAGCAGTTCCATCAGCAGAGTATTATGTGTGTACATGGGATCAGGTCTGAACAAGTCCCAAAGCCACAAGCTACATGAGTAAGGCGCGCCAATGCCCATATCCCATATGCCTGCCACATTTCCTTCTACTTCTTAATCCATACTTATGACTTCATGGCTCTTGGAGGGCACAAAATGGTTAAATGCTAGACTTCAAGCCAAAACATTGGTATTTCTACCTTTCCCTCCCCCAGAGGTGCCTCAGAAGACAGACTTTGCCATCTACATCCAGAATGTCTCAGCTTTGAAAACCCCATGGAGCAGTTCTACTCTGACACACGTGGGGGTGCTATGAGTCAGAAGCCCCTCAACAGCCACTAACAACATGATTTCATGGGACAGTTCCCTCTGAGGGAGTATCTCTCACATGGTTCTACAGGACATCCCTAATGGAGGATGCCTACAACAGTGCAGCTCCACTCTGCTGTCTTGCATCAGGCGTACTAACGCAATTCACCTTGTTGTTTTAGGTTCCGACTCATAGCGACCCCGTATAGGGTTTCCAAGAACTGGCTGGTGAGCTTGAACCACCGACCTTGTGGTTCAAACCAACCTTACAGTCCAGTGCATTAACCCACAGCACCATACCAGGACTCCAATTCACCTCATATATTGGTATGTAAGTCAAAATATCAAAGGGGGAATGTGGCTCATGTAGAAGAGAAATGGGTCAAGAGCCTTTGTAGCCTTTTTTGAGAAGAAGGCAGAAACAGGATTTTGTTATTGCCTTTATGTGGAAGTTAAGTGTAGGCAGAAGCAGACATTCGTCCATATTATGCACTGCTGCTCCAATCAAACCCAGACACAATAGGTTTCCTGGTGCCTGACAGCATCCTTGGCACATAGCAGGTGCTCAACTGATATTTGTTGAGTGATCGAGTGACCAAAGGAACAAATGAATGAATGAGGCATCCTTAAGGAATATACAGACCAGTGGGGACCAGACAGAACTGAGGAGTTGCAGCAATTGTGAGATTTGGCCATCCTTGGTGGAGCAATCACGACAATGCTGGTCTTGTCCCTGGACCAATTTCCCTGGTCTGGCTTGTGCTGGATGACCATGCCAGTTGGGGTCCTCAGATGTGCTGGGGTAGGTAACTCAGTGCCCTGATGTATGGCAGGGAGGTGTGGACATCTTGCATGGCTTGCTTTGGAGCATGAGGTTCTGAATGCTCTATGTGGCCTTGTGTTGCCTCCAGCAGATCAGACACAAGGCCAGCTTGCGATCACATTCACAGATCTCTGTTCCCGGCACTTGCTTCCAGCACCTGCACAAGCCAGAAATGGAAACAGGGGTTCTCACCTCTGGTCCGCTGAGGAGGGATCCACCCCACCCCGGAAGCAAGAGCATCTTTTGGGAGTCACCTCCCAGGATGGTGCCAGAACCTCCTTTGAGCTAGATATAGAAATTTCACTACTATACACTACGTCTCCCTTGTCTGGGGGGCTGGGGGTGTGGTTTGCTATGTTGATCAGTGGGCTTCAATCCATCTTCTGTTTTAGGAGTTTCAATGGCACCACTCCCTTCCTCTAAGACCTTCAATTGCTCACCATTGCCATGTTTCTCAGCATGGTATTTGAGGACTTTCACCTGGTAGCTACAGTACCTGTCCAGTTTGACTTCCCAATTATTTTGTATCCCACCCCCGCAAACCTCTATCCCTCTTGTCTTGCCTAATGTTTTCCTACCTCCCTGTTTTTATTCATGCTATTTCCTCCCTTCTGGTACATTCTTCCTCCGTCTTTTATAATAATAGAAGCTACCACTTACTGACTGCCTGCCATTTGCCAGGGACTTTTATACAGGCTCTGGTTTAATCTTCCCAACAACTCAACAGGTAACTGTTATTATTCCATTTAATGATTGAGTAAATTGAGACTGTGGGTGCTCTCAACCAGAGAATGACAGAATGGGGATTTGAACCTGGGTCTAAGCAGTTCAGAGCCAGAACTGCTCATAGGAACTGAGCTCATGACTCTGTTCTCAGGGCCTGGCCATTAGATGCCCCGTAAGCTAAATCCCACAGACACCACTGCCTCCTTTGCCTACGTCAATGTTGCTTTAGATCATATGCTTTCAAAGAGAGAGACACAGCTGCGTCTCCTCAGCAACAACATCCAGGACTGAAATGTGTCAGCATCAGAGCTAGAAATTAGGATTGGGACGTCAGTACAGAAAACCTGGTCTGAGAGAGAGCCTGGCCACTAAGGCTCCCGCTGGCCTTGGGCTCAGTGAAGACGGATAGCCACGGGCTCCGTGAAGACCGGTGGCCATGGCAGTAACCCCAAGGCACTATAGTCCTTCACGTGGCTTCTGACCCCTCAGAGAAACACAGGACTAGATACAGTCTGGTTGTAGGACTCAGCAGAGTGTCTTGTACCTAAGATAATGCAGACACTTCACAAAGATTAACATTCTATTAATCAGCAATTGAGGCTGACTGAATGTCCTGGGAACTAGAAACCCAGGTCCCAGTCCTGCCTTGGCACAGGCACTGTATGACCTTGAGTTTCCTAGACCTCAGTTTGCTCATCTTTGTGAGAATGGATTAGATTAGATCATTAAAAAGAACCCCCAAACATCAGTCCCAGCTCACTAATGGATCATGACATTGGTTTAAAGACCTGCATCCTGTGTGTGTATGTGCATGCAAGTATGTTGTTGCTGTTTTAAAAAAAGTGCTGTCGAGTCGGTTCCCACCCATAGTGATCCTGTAGAGGAGTTCCAAGGAGTGGCTGGTGAATTTCAACTGTTGACCTTGCAGTTCAAACCCACCTTGCAGTGGAGTGCTTACCCTGCAGTGCCACACCATGACTCTGTGTGCATGTATGTGTGTGTGTAATATACCACAAGTGTTGTTATCAAGTGCTATCAAATTGGTTCCCACTCATAGCGACCCTGTATAGTGTTTCCGAGGAACAGCTGGTGAGTTCGAATGGCTGACCTTGTGTTTCAAACTGACCTTGAGGTCAAGTGCCTATCCTACAGTGCCACAAAGTAGCAATGTGGTGTTTCAGCAAACTGTATTCCCATTATGGTATGTCTGTGTGGGCTGGCTGAGCGCAGATATAAATTTTATTACATTCTGTGGATTACCATCAAAAGGCTTAATTTTCATGACCTCTCAGGGCCCTTGAAGTTGCAGGCATCTGAATGGCTTCTACTTCTTAGCCTTAGCTCGTTCCTTGTCCCCTACTTCTTGACACACATTAGGTCAGAACTGGGCTCTGGCTTGCGATGTCATCAGTCCCTAGATGCTTAATAAGCACCTGGTACTGGAACTAGACATAAGCACAGATACTTTGGCTCCTTGTTGGGAAACAAGGAGTTAAAATCACGAGGGAGGGAGTGTTGTCAGAGCTTGTGAATCAGATGGGGGACTCATATCCTGATTCTGTATAATCTTTGCCATGTGAACTTAACATTCCAATTCTCCAGTCTGTTTCCTTTGCTGTAAAACGGGCTACCAACTCCTTCCTTACTGGGTTATTGATGACATTAGAGTAGTGACGAACCTCACTTACAACCCTGAGTAATATGTACTATATACAACGTGTCATCATTCTCAGCTGTGCACTCCCAGATACTTACATGTAACATTTCCAATAGTGTCCTCAAAGACGAAGATTTATTTTAGCAATTTTATAATTGCTAAAGATCCTGAGGGTAAAAGACAGTAATAATGGAGTCCTTGAAACAGAACCACAGGCACCAAGAGCGTGCTTGACATGCATCATCTCACCAAGTACAAGTTGTTGTTAAGTGCCGTCGAGTTGGTTCTGACCCATAGTGACCCTGTATAGGGTTTCTGAAGAGTGGCTGGTGAGCTTGAACTGCCAACCTTGTAGT
>NW_006408565.1:19741531-19742371 GCF_000296735.1 Chrysochloris asiatica | reverse complement strand
GCTACCAGAGCTCCTTCCTGGCATACAGTGACACTCAATGATTGAGTTTCATGGGAGAAGATGAGAAAACCCAGGCCCAAGAGTGTTATGTTGCCTCCAGCAGGACAGCCCTAAACGCGAGCCCTAGAGGACAGGGCAGATCTCAGGTGCAGAAGGTGGTCCCTCTTTTTGTTACCCCAGGCTGCCCTGTGAAGTATTAGCATATTGGATGTGACTTTCGGTGATGCTTTAATTGTAGATTATGTACTTTATGGAGTGGTTCCATTTGGGGGAGCAGTGGGAGCTCTCATGAGAGAGTAGCAGGAGTCATGGGTGAAGCAGCACTTGTGGGGAGACCTGAACGGGGTCAAGGCCATGCTTGTCCGCACCTTCAGTCTTGCCCTGTGCCTGGCACACCAGTCCCCCAATTACACCTATCCAGGCCCAGCTCAGAAGCCTGCCTCCATGTGATGTATTTTCCAACTTCCCCACCAGAGGTCACTGTTCTCTCTTTGGGGCTCCTACAGAGGGTTGTTTTGTCCCCGAAGGACAAATATGTATTTTCCAGCAAGCTCCCCAGGTGATGCAAATAATGGCCAGGTGTGGAAAACACCAGGGACTGGGATAGATAGGTCCTTGGGAGGTATGTGGTTTCACAGTATGGCAGTGATTTCATGTTTTGTTATTCTGGGTCAAAGAGGAAGCACAGCTTCCCTGATACACTTACATTGACCCAGCTAACAAATATGGCTGATGCTGTCTTTAGAAACCAGAGAGCCTGTGGTCCTGGGACTCGTTTTAAACACTCCTAAAGAGGTTGGCCCAGGATCGGACATTGTTTCATTCTACTGTGCATGGGGT
>NW_006408565.1:19735838-19740986 GCF_000296735.1 Chrysochloris asiatica | reverse complement strand
TTAAAATAATTTCAATCTTTTATGATTGAATCTTTTCTTAAAACATGTTACTCACCTCCTTGCCTTGTTAAACCAAGTCCAGCCCCTGAAAGTTTGTGATCTTGGACTAGTCACTAGTGACTAGTGACCTCTCGTTAATGTGGCTATTGGTACCTAGAATTGTGAGTGGCCTCTTGTCCCTGCAGATTGTCCCCCTCACATTACAGCTGCCCATTCCTGGCCCCAGAAAGGAGCTGGGAAAAAGTATGATGAATCATATGGAAAAAAAAGTCACTCCAGAAAGTCAACTATCCATCAACTCTCTAACAGCAGTCTGAGTATTGGAAAGCAACTCATTTATCAAGTCTGAGATTTCCTGACTCAGAGACTCTGAAAAAAACCCCATATCTAAAAATCTTTGAGTCATCAATTCTAGACCTGCTGACTTGGTCAATTGGGAATGTTGCATAATTAGTTTCCTATAAATTATGGAAAACAGCTACTAGACGCCAAGATTACTCAGGCTATAAACTTAAGACCTGCTATTATCTCCTCTAAGTATCTCTTGATCTAGAGACAGTCGAGCTATCATAGTATGCATCTAATCCAAGTTCTAATGGGTTTTGGTTTGTTCAGATGTCCACTTTATGTAGAACATCTCGAGTCTTTTAACATCTAATGCTTTTTAGTGTTTTCAAATCCATCATCCCATCTGAGCCTCACACGATCTCATTTGACAGAGTGGGAAACAGAGACAGGGTCTTGTTTAGGGTCATGCTCAAGTTAGTGAGGGAACCACGACTGGCACCAGTTCTTAAACCCTGAAGTTTGGGGCAGTGTCACCTGTGAAGACCTCCGGGCACAGCCTTACAGAGTTCCCTTGGAACTGGGGACCCACGGAGATATTAGCAGTGGCTGGCCCTTTTTATTCATGTGCCCCGTGCCTGACACGCCAAGCAGATCCCTGTTGACACTGTCCTAAGTGTGTTCTCCATGGTTCTATTGAGTCCCATGAGGCAGGTCCTATGAACACCCTGTTCTGTTCATGAAGAAACTGAGGCACAGAAGGGTCAGGAGCTCCAGAAGCCAATCTCCATGTGCCACAGCTGGGTACAGAGGGGCATGAGCCCCAGAATCCACTCTCTTCACCAAGGTAGGTGTTACTCAGTGTGGCAACCACTCCCCCAAATGCAGGCTCTGGGCCAGATGGTGCTCAGGCCAGACTTGTCTGGACTTTGGGGAGGGGAGAGTTACCTGTCAGTGGCATCCATGGGCTCTCCGTGGCCCCCCAAGCCACAGTGGCAGCCATCATTGATGTATCTGATGAGGGACCACTTCCCTGTGACCTGTTTGATTATTCCATAGAGCTTCAACAAGCTGCCCTGGGAGAGGATGAGGCTTCCAGGGAGGAAGGAAATGTCAATGAAATGATGCTGGTGATGCTGACAACATTCACAACAACAGCCATCCTGGATTCCAGGAAAGTCTCTATGTGCCAGCCAGTGTGCTAGGTGTAACGTCATTTGTCATTTATCCCTCCCAACACCTGGTGAAGACAGTGTCAAAATCTCCATTTTTTTCAGAAAGAAACAGAGGGGACAGTGACATGTGCCTAAGATCCCAGAGCTGGGGGTCAGGAGACCCCAAAACTCGGGGCCCTGGAGCCCACTTATTTGACCATTGCATTAGAGTATTTCTCCTGCCCATCTCAGTCAGATGTGTTAGAATTTCTGGCAGAACTTATGGGTGAATGTACATAGAGTTCTAGCTGGCAAAATGCCTTTTCTTTGGCCCCTCTCAGGAAGCTAGAAGCCACCATGGCTGAATTTGAATATCCTCATACCTGGGGTGCTTGGGTGACAAGGAAGGTACTCACCATAGGCCACCAACACAGTGAGGACGGGCTGCAGCTTCATCTCAGGGTTGGATCCTTGAGGGCAGAGGGAGGGCCCTCAGCTACTTCGTGGAAGGGACTCCAGAAGAGGCAGCCCACCTGAAGAATGAACTTTGACCCCAATTCCATGGCCTCCTGGGAGTAGATGCAATGTTCTCAGCAGAGCGTGGGAGTTGATTCCTGATAGTCCTGAGGAAGTTGATAAAATGTGCCCAAAGGAACTCTGGTAGTGTGTTGTTGTTGTTGTTAGGTGCCGTCCAGTCGATCCTGACCCATAGCGACCCTGTGTAGAGTTTCCGAGGAGCAGCTGGTGAGCTTGAACTGCCAACCTTGCAGTTCAAACGACTTTGCAGTCTGGTGCATTAACCCACAGCACCACACCTGGTAGTATAGTGGTTATGAATCAGGCTGTGAACCGCAAGGTCAACAGTTTGAAACTACCAGCTGTTCCGTGGGAGAAAGATGAGGCTTTCTGCTCCGGTAAAGATTTACAGTCTTGGAAACCCTATACGGGGTCGCTATGAGTTGGAACCGACTCCACGGCACATAACCACCACCACCATCCCAATAAAGGAGTCCTGGTATGGCACTGTGGGTTAATATGCCAGACTGCAAAGTCGTTTGAACTGCAAAGTTGGTGGTTCTAGCTTAAGAACTGTGCCTCAGAAACCCTATACAGGATCCCTATGGTTCAGAACCGACTCGACAGCACTTCACAAAACCAACAACAAACCCCAATAAACAACATTCATATCAATGGAGAAAAGATTGAAGTTGTCAAGGATTTCATTCTTCTTAAAACAACACTCGCGGAAGCAGCAGTCAAGAGATCAGATGACATATTGCATTGGGCAAGTCTGCTGCACAGGAGCTTTTTAACGTATTGAAGAGCAGAGATGTCAGCTTGAGGACTAAGGTGCGCCTGACCCAAGTCATGATATTTTCAATAACCTCATATGCATGCAAAAGTTGGACAGTGAATAAGATTTTAGAAGAATTGATGCATTTGAGTTAAGGTGTCGGAGGAGAATATTGCAAGTGCCATGGGCTGCCAAAAGAACCAATAGATCTGTGTTGGAAGAAGTGCAGCCAGAGTGCTCCTTGGAGGCCAGGATGGCCAAACTTCATCTCTCATACTTTGGACATATTGTCAGGAGGGACCAGTCACTGGAGAAGGATATCATGTTTGGTAAGGTGCAGGGACAGAGAAAAAGAGGAAGGACCCCAGCAAGATGGATTGGTAGAGTGGCAGCATCAATGGGCTCAAGTGTGGCAGCAATTGTGAGGTTGGCCCAGGACCTGGTAATGTTTCATTCTGTTGTGCATAGGGTCGCTATGAGTCAGTACCAACTCAATGGAACCTAACAACAACAACAACCCCTTCTACCCTGTCTCAATCTTCTAATCATAAGAAGTGCTCATTAGAAAGTGATATGGATTTGGTCAAGATTCCTTTTCGAGGGTATTGTAAACAACTCTAAGAGGTAAGTGTTATCATTCCCATTTCATTGATTACAAATGAAAGACCAGAGAAGCACAGCATCCCACCCAAGGTCACACAGCCTGGAGGTAGAAGCCCAGTAGGGAGAAATGGGGTAGCCTTTCCTATCAATTTCCATTCATATATTCATTCATTCAAACGACCTTTCACATGTTCTGGATGCTGGGATATTTGGTGGTTTCCTGCTTTCCTGGAGTCCACATTCTAGTTGAGTGCTGGAATGAGAGAAACGAAAGACTGGATGAATCAGGGATGATATAAGCCATCCAAGAGTGTAATGAAGAGAATTAAAACTGGTCAGGGAGACAGAATATTAAGAGTAGGGAGGTGATGGCTTCCAGATGGAGGTCAGGGCGATGGTCCTTGAGGAGTGAGATGTCAGCTGAACTCCATAGGAAACAGGGCCAGCCTTGAAAAGAGCTGGAGGAAGTGCCTTCCAGGAGAGACCCTGAGATGGGAAGACTCGGCCAGGAACCAAAAGCAGAAAGAGAATGGAAAGGAATCCCTCCACCTTCATTGTCTCACCTGCTTTCAGCTTTCAATGTTGAAAATCTGTTCTTCATGTTAAATTGCATTTTTAGCAGGATTGAAGACAAAGGACACTGTATTCACTTGACCAACAGGAGTTTGCTTCTCGGGTCTGATGTAAGAGTAAATGACGTCTGCAGAGGCCAGAGGGTCAAACCCCATCACAGACTGTGTGATCAGGTCCAGGGGCAGGGTGGCAATGGCCCCCTTGACCTTGGAGAGGACCATGTGTGGTGGTGGATGTTCCTGAGTGCTCACTGGCAGAGCACCCTTTGCCAGCTCTCATAGGCTTCCACAGCTGAGTCCCCAGAGTCCACTTCCTATACCACCTTGTGGATGTTCTTCTCTAGCCAGCTCACACTGGTGGGTTCTTTCCAGAGGAAGGACGACCTTCTGAGGTCCAGGCTCACCAATTGGCTCACCATGAGTGACTGGTTATGGAGAAGGGGTCTGCGAGTGTACTTAGGATCCAAGCCTCAGTGCCCACTGGCCCTACCACCCACTTGACTGTACTTCTTCTGAGACAGATTTGTTTGCTTTGACAGTCCATGGTACTTTGAAATATTTTCCCCCAACACCATAATTCAAAGAGATCAATTCCTGATTTTAAACAATTCAGTATCCTCTTGTTCTATTTGACCGACTGTCTCTTGGTCTATGTAAGTTCCTCATGAGCACAATTAAGTGTTCTGGAATACCCATTCTTTGTAATGATATCCTTAGTTTACCCACATAGTCAAAAACCTTTGCATAATCAATCAAGCACAAGTAAACATCTTTCTGGTATTCTCTGCTTTCAGTCAATATCCACCTGATGTGAGCAATATCACTTGTTCTATATCCTCTTCTGAACCTCGCTTGAATTTCTGGAAGTTTCCTATCATGTACTGCTGCAATCATTTTTAAATTACCTTCAACAAAATTTCATTTGTATGTTATTAATGACATTGTTTAATAATTTTGCATGCTATTGGGTCACCTTTCTTAGGAATGGGCACAAATATGACTCTCTTCTTTTTTGATTGACCAGGTAACTGGCTTCCAAATTTCTTGGCATAAATGAGTGCTTCCAACATTGCATCCCTTTGTTGAAACATCTCAGTTGGTATTCTGTCAAATTCTGGACTCTTGTTTTTCACCAATGCCTTCAGTGCAGTTTGGACTTCTTCCTACAATACCATCAGTTCTTATTCATATACTATCTCCTGAAATGATTAAACATTGACCTTTTTTTTTTTTTTTTTTT
>NW_006408565.1:19730947-19732140 GCF_000296735.1 Chrysochloris asiatica | reverse complement strand
ACCAACAGATCTGTGTTGGAAGAAGTGCAGCCAGAGTGCTCCTTGAAGGCCAAGATGGCCAAACTTCGTCTCTCATACTTCGTGCATATTGTCAGAAGGGACCAGTTGCTGGAGAAGGATACCATGTTTGGTAAGGTGGAGGGTCAGAGAAAACCAGAAAGACCCCTAGCAAGATGGATTGGCCAAGTGGCAGCATCAATGTACTCAAGCGAGGCAACAATTGTGAGGTTGGCCCAGGATCGGGCAGTATTTTGTTCTCCTGTGCATAAGGTTACTATGGGTCAATACCAACTCGATGGCACCTAACAACAACTACAGATGAACCTGGAGGACATTATGCAGAGTGAAATAAGTCAGTCACAGAAGGACAAACACTATGAGTCAACTATTATAACAAGTCAAGGAAAGGTTAACGCATAGAAACATTTTTTTTTTGATGGCTATCAGGGATGGGAGGGGAAATCACTAATACTAAAAAAGCCCACTTCTGTTGAGTCAACTCTGACTCATAGCTACTCTATAGAACAGAGCGGAACTGCTTCCTAGGGTTTCTGAGGCTGTAAATCTTTACAGAAACTGACTATGTCATCTTTCTCCCTCAGAGCAGTAGGTGGGTTTAAACTGTTAACCTTGTGGTTAGCAACCCAACGCTTAACCTATTGTCCTGCCAGAGATCCTTAACGAGGAAATATTGGTGTTGTTAGGTGCTGTTGAGTCTGTTCTGACTTGTTATTGGTTAGTTGGTTAGTTGTGTAAGTCTCTTTGGACTCATAGTGACCCTGTATAGGGTTTCCAATGTTGTAAATCTTCTCAGTGGCAAGAAGCCTTATCTTTCTCCCTTGGAGCAGCTGATGGGCTAGAATGGTCAACCTCATGGATAGTTGTTGTTATTGTTGTTAAGTACTGTCGAGTCGGTTCCAACTCATAGAGACCTTGTATGGAGTTTCTGTGGCTGTAAATCTTTACAGGAATAGAAAGTTACTTCTTTCTCCCAAGGAGTAGCTAGTGGGCTTGAACCATGAACCTTGTTGGTTAACAGTCTGTACTTGTCTATAGCACCACCAGTGTTCCTTACTAGCTAGTTGATACATACTCTAGTTTCTCTTCAGATTGTATCAATCTTTCACCTTTTACTAGCTAATTAACAGGTATTTATTTGGGTGAATACTCATACTTCACAATGTTGTTCGTAG
>NW_006408565.1:19717297-19729972 GCF_000296735.1 Chrysochloris asiatica | reverse complement strand
GAGGGTCAGAGAAAAAGAGGAAGACCCCCAGCGAGATGGACTGGCAGAGTTGGCACCATCAATGGGCTCAAGCATAGCAACAATTGTGAGTTTGGCCCAGGACCAGCAGTGTTTCATTCTGCTGTGCATAGGGTCACTATGAGTCGGTATTGACTTGATGGCACCTAACAATAACAATGACAGCAACAATTTGGGTAAAGGGAAGGACTGTGTTCAGTAAAGGGATGATCAGTACAATATCAATGCATCTTGATTAAATGTTTGATCAATTTCAAACTGTAGAAATTGTTGGGAAAAAAAAAACAACAACCTTCAATTTCTTCATTGTTGGCATTAGTGGTTGGTGCATAAATCTGAATAATGATCATATTGATTTGTCTTCTTTGAAGACATATGAATCTTATCTTACCACTGATAGCATTGTATTTTCAGATTCAAAATGGCCAGTACCAGTTGGTTTCAGCTCACAAATATCTAGTATATTGATCTTAAAGCATTCTATTTCATTTTTGAAAACTTTTTATTTTTTTAGATTCATACTTTCCACTTCCAATTATTAATGGATGTTTGCAGCGATTTCATCTCATATTGAATCCTGCCACATGAACAAATGAAGGGCTGGAAGCTTTGCTCCATCCACGTCATTAAGTTGAGTGTATGTTGAGAAGGCAACTCTTCTCAGTTATAGTTTGAGTACCACCAATCATCTGTCAGTTTGTTGTATGGTGGTGGCTTGCATGTTGCTGTGTTTCTGGACGATATACCACTGCTATTTTAAATACCAGCAGGGCCACTTATGGTGGATAGGTTTCATACAAAGACAGACTAAGAAGGAGAGACAGACTACTTCTGAATCTTTAGC
This sequence comes from Chrysochloris asiatica, assembly GCF_000296735.1. Classification (NCBI taxonomy): domain Eukaryota; kingdom Metazoa; phylum Chordata; class Mammalia; order Afrosoricida; family Chrysochloridae; genus Chrysochloris; species Chrysochloris asiatica. The sequence continues at coordinate 19,729,110 of NW_006408565.1, read as the reverse complement.
CAATGAAAACCTTATGAAGAGCAGTGGAACATTGTGAGATATAGTGCCAGGAGATAAAAACATTATGAATAGCACTAGGATATTGTCAGATTTAGTACTAGATGATGAGTCCCTCAGGTTGGAAGGCACTCAAAATACAACTGGAAAAGAGCTGCTTCCTCAAAGCAGCATTGACTATGATGACACAAAAGGATTTGCTTTGGGGACCTTCATTTACTGATGGGACATTTGCTGATAGCACAGCTCAAAATGAGGAGAAACAGCTGCCAGCATCCATTAATAATCAGAACATGGAATGTAAAAGTGGGATTCTAGGAAAATTAGCAGTTGTTAAAAATGAATTGGAAAGAATGAAGATCAATATCCTTGGCATTAATGAATTGAAATGAACTAGCATTGGCCATTTTGAATCTGACAATCATATGGTTTCCTATGTGAGAAATGACGCTGCATTCATCATCAAAAAGACCAATTCAAGATTTATCTTAAAATACAATGCTGTCTATAATAGAATCATGCCCATACTTTACAAGGAAGAGCAGTTAATAACACTAATATTTAAGTTTATGCATCAACCACTAAAGCCAGTGATGATGAAATTGAAGAATTCTACAAGCTTCTTCAGTCTAAAATTGATCAAACATGCAATCAAGAAACATTGAGAATTACTGGTAATTGGAATGTGAAGGTTGGAAACAAAGAGGAAGGACCAGTGGCTGGCAAATATGGCCATGTGATAAAAATTATGCTGGAGGTTGCATGATAGTATTTTGCAAGATCAGTGACTCCTTCATTGAAAATAACTTTTTTTAAACAACATAAAAGATAACTATTTACATGGACCACACTAGAAGGAATACACAGAAATAAAAATTGACTACATCAGTGGAAGAGCTCCATATTATCAGACAAAACCAGGCCAGGAGCAAACTTTGAAACAGACCATCAATTACTCACATGCAAGTTCAGGTTGAAGCTGAAGAAAATTAAAACAAGTCCACAGGAGTGAAAATAGGACCTAGAATATATCCTACCTGAATTTAGAGACCAACTCAAGAACAGACTTTATGCATTAGACACAGATGATCAAAGACCAGAAGAGTTGTGGGGTTACACTAAGATCATCTATAGGAAGAACGCAAAAGTCATTTAGAAGACAAGAAATAAAAGACCAAAATGGATGTCAGAAGAGACCCTGAAACTTTCTCTCCAGCATAGACATTCTAAAGCAAATGGAAGAAATGAGGAGGTAAAAGAGATGAACAGAAAATTCCAAAGGTCAGCTCAAAAAGACAAAGTCAAATTTTATAATGAAATGTGCAAATACCTGGAGTTGGAAAACCAAATGGGAAGAACATGCTCAGCATTTCTCAAGGTGAAAGAACTGATATAAAAATTCAAGCTTTGACTTGCAATATGAATGGAGTTCTGATGTGGCACTGTAGGATAAGCACAAGACCAAAAGGTAGGTTTGAACCATGAGGTCAACAGTTCAAACACACCAGTTGCTTCTCAAAACCCTATACAGGGTTGTTATGAGTTGGATATAACTTGATGGCACTTAACAACAACAACAACATTGGCAAAATATTGAATGATGCAGAAGGCATCAAAGGACGATGGAAGAAATGCAGAGTCATTGTACAAATATATATATACAAAAAAGAAATGGTGTTAAACCATTTCAAGAGGGAGCATATGATCAAGAGACGATGGTAATGAAGGAAGAAATCCAAGGTGCACTGAAGACAGTGGCATAGAACAAGACTCTGGGAATTACTGGAATACAAATTGAAATCTTTCAACAAACTGATGCAGCACTGGAGGCACTCACTTATCTATGCCAAAAAAATTTGAAGGACCACTACCTGAACAACTGATTGGAAGATATCCACATATGTAACCATTCCAAACAGAGGTTACCCAATTGAATGCAGATCATAGAACAATATCATTAATATCACATGCAAGTAAAATTTTGCTCAAGATGATTAAAAAGTGGCTGCAACAGTACCTTGACAGGGAACTTCCAGAGATTCAAGCTGGATTCAGACGTGGACTTGTAAGAAGAGATTATTATTACTAATGTCAGATGGATTTTGTCTTAATACCAGAAAGATGTTTACTTGTGCTTTGTCAATTACTCAAAGACTTTCGACTGTGGATCCTGGGAAACTATGAATATTACTGCAAAAAAAAAAAAAAAAAAAAGTTTGCATTCCATAACACTTGTGTTCATGAGGAATGCATATGTAGACCAAGAGCCAGTTGTTTGAACAGAACAAGAGGATACTGAATGACTTTAAATCAAGAAAAGTGTATGTCAGGCTTGTATCTTTTCACCATACTTATTCAAACTATATTCTGAGCACATAGTCTGAGAAGCTGAAATATATATGGAAGAATGTGGCATCTGGACTGGAGGAAGACTCATTAACAATCTGCGATATGCAAATAATGCAACTTTGCTTGCTGAAAGTGAAGAGGACTTAAAATACTTAGTGATGAAGATCAAAGAGCACAGTCTTCAGTGTGGGTTGCACCCCATTGTAAAGAAAACAAAAATCCTCATTACTGAACCAATAAATAACATCATGATAAATGGAGAAAAGATTGAGAAAAGACTTCTTTTTGCTTGAATCCACTATCAACACTCATGGGAGCAGCAGTCAAGAAATCAAATAGTATATTGCATTAGGAAAATTTGCTGTGCAAGACCTCGTTAAAGTGTTCAAGAGCAAATATGTCAGTTTGAAGATGGATGAAGTTGCGCTTGATGCATGCCATGGTATTTTCAATAGCCTCAAATGCATGTGAACATTGGACAATGAACAAAGGAGACCATAGAAGAATTGATGCATTTGAGTTATGGTGTTGGAGAAGAATATTAAAAGTATCATGGAATGGCAAAAAACAAACAAATCTGTTTTGGAGGAAGTACAACCACAATGCTCTTTAGAAGTCAGGAAGGCGAGACTTGTCTCTCATACTTTGAACATGTTATCAGAAGGGACCAGTCTCTGGAGGAAGTCATCATGCTCGGTAAAGTGGAGGATCAGCAAAAAAAGAAGACCTCCAACAAGATGAATTGGGTGTCCAGGGCCAGGGAGGAGTGCATTGCTAATGGGTGGCAGGGAATCTGTGTGTTTACGGTGCTCCAAAACACAAGGACTCTTCTTTTCAATATGATACTGATGTGATACTGTCAGTGTGGTATTACAAAACACTGTTTTCTTTCCTTTGGCACACAGATTCTGACTTCTTAGGCCCTGAGCACAACTAGTCCTCAGTAAGAGCATTCAGGATTGAGTCATGAACTCTCTGTGGGAGGCAGAGTGAGATAAGGCTCTCGAGTCAGAGATACCTAAGTTTGAATCCCAGCCCTGACACTAATCAGCAAGTGACTCATCCTCCAGTTTTAGTTTCTGCAGCTGTAACATGTAGGTAACATTACTGATGTCCTGAGGTCGTTGAGACAGTAGGTGAGTGGACACTGAATGTGTTTGGTGTCTGCTCTGCCTTCCGTCTCTGGGTGTCCCTTTGCAGAGCTGGATAAGCTGGAAGGAGGCGGCAGGACAGTGATTGTGCCATGCTCCCTGTCTCCCCATCCCTTGTGGTGGTAGGATACCTGCAGAGATGAGTGAGGAGAAGAGAAGTTTCCTTTATGCCTCTTATCATCTCACAGGAGCCCTCTGGGTTGGGAATGATTCCAAGATGAGAACTCACAGGGTGGGAGCTTCCCCTCTTGCCTTGAAGGCCAGCAAAGGGAGGAATCCATAATGTTGACTACCCTGAGATCCACCTGCCCATCCCACCTCCTGGTCCAAAGTCCCACAACTTTATCAAGCTGAAATTCATTCATTCACCAAATATCAAATATCAACAAAAATGCTATGTATCAGACCATCCACTAGGAGATTACTGACAGAGTTACAGCCCCTGCTCCTAAGTCCAGCTGTTATCTACGTGCCTCTGACTCCTGGTGATCCCATATATGCCAGAGTAGAACTGTGCACCAGGGGATTTTCAGTGGCTGATTTTTCAGAAGCAGATCGCCAGGCCTTTCTTCAGAGGCAACTCTGGATAGACTAAAATTGTCAACCTTTTGTTTAGCAGGCATGTATGTTAGCTGTTTGCACCACCAAGGGACTCCCTGGCTCCTCTCAAAACAACAAAAATAAAACCCCAAATCTTTTGCCACTGAGTTGATTGTGACTCATGGCTACCTCATGTGTTAGATTTTTCTTGGCGGTCATCTTTATGGTAGCAGATTGCCAGATTTTTCTTTTGTAGTGCAGTTGTATAAATTTGAACCTTTAGCCTGTAGGTTAGTGTTGTTAAATGCTGCTGAGTTTGTTCCATCTGATTCATAGTGGACCTATATAGGATGTCTGAGGAGTAGCTGGTGAGTTTGAGCTGCTGACCTTGTGGTTCACACCAACCTTGCAGTCCAGTGCATTATCCTACAGGGCCTGTTGTACTATCTGGGGACTCCCTGGCCCCTGTCAGGGAATAAATCTGATGAGGCGTCTAAACCAGTCAGGACAATCCCATGGTCTTGGTGATATTGGTCAGGGTGTGTGTGAGAGTTGGTCATGAAGATAAAGTCCGTTGGTGATTGGGGTGTTTATGGGAAAGAAACAAAGGAAGAGATGACATCTTCTAGGCTGGAAGCTATCATGTGCTGGCTTGGAAACATGACCGCCATCTTGGAGCAGAGCCAGACTAACACCTTGAGAAGGGCGGAGCCAGGACCTAGAGAGAAACTGACCCTGATGACATCATGGAGCTGATAGAGAGCCAATTTTGGAGCCTCTAGACCTCTTATCTACTGCATTCCTAAGTCCCGTTGAGTCAGAGTTTTCAGCTGGAGGCTTCCTGACAGATTGCACTGGGAGAGATGCCAGAGAGCAGAACAGGAATAGTAGAAGACAGAACCATAGCTCTGCCTGTTCCTGGTTATGGGGCCTCAGGCGGTTCCTGTTCCCTCTCTGAACCTCATTTTCCTCAATTATAAAATGGCAATGATAATGCCAAGACCTCCCTAAGGTGATACTAGGAAAGATACTGGCACAGAGCCATGGTACCTGCCACACAGCTGTTGTGATGTTGTGATAGGAGCTGTCGGCTCCCAGAGGCACATCTTGAATAAATGGACTTTGTGTATCAGGTTCCATCAGACAGACAGTTTTCACAACTGTGAGAGAGGGAGAGAGAAGGAAGCTCTGATGAATCATGTCCTCCTCCTGATTGCTCTTGGGGTCGACTTTATATTTGGACACTATATAATAAATACAGTAATAATAATAATATGTTGTTGTTGTTAAGTGCCTTCGAGATGGTTCTAATTCATAGTGACTCTGTATAGGGTTTCTGAGGAGTGGCTGGTGGGTTTGAATCACCAACCTTTCAGTTAACAGTCCAGTGTTTATCCTACAGTGCCACACCAGGATACTGGTTATGTTTTACCACTACTGTGATAACTTTCTTGTTGCACTGATGCTGGAAGCTGTGCAACTATTACTTCAAATACCAGCAGAGTTACCCATGGCAGACAGTTTTCAGTGGAGCTTCCAGACTAAGACAGACTAGGAAGATAGACCTAGAAATTTACTTCTAAAAAGTAAGTGGTGAAAACCTTATGTATCACAACAAAACATTGTTCAATTTACTTGCTTTGGACAATGCAACTTGCATGTCATTGGGAGGAATTAATCACTAGAGGAAGACACCATGTTTAGTGGAGGTGGACCCTTGGTAGAGTGAATTGGCATGACAGTTGCACCATGAACTTGAACATACTGGTGATTGTGAAGATGACACAGGATTAGGCAATGTTTTGTTCTGTTGCACATGTGGTCACCATGAGTTGGAGTTGACTTGTTGTATCTATCTGTCTGTATCTCTCTATCTAGGTGTCCATTCATTCAGTTACTCACCCACCTACTTACCATGTGCCTGGCACTATGCTAAGAGTTTACTCTACATTGATCTATTTAATCCACACTAACCAAACTTAAAGTCAGCAGTTCGAAACTACCAGTTGCTCCGTGGGAGAAAGATGAGGCTTTCTACTCACGTAAGGATTTACAGCCTCGGAAACCCTGTACAGGGTCACTATGGGTCGGAACCGACTTGATGGCACTTAACAACAACAACAACCAAACAATAGAAGAATTGATGCTTTTGAGTTATGGTGTTGTAGGAGAATATTGAAAGTGCCGTGGGCTGCCAGAAGAACCAATAGATCCATTTTGGAAGAAGTGCAGCCAGAGTGCTCTTTGGAGGCCAAGATGGCTGAACTTCGTCTCTCATACTTCAGACATATTGTCAGGAGGGACCAGTTGCTGGAGAAGGATATCATGTTTGGTAAGGTGGAGGGTCAGAGAAAGAGAGGAAGATCCCCAATGAGATGGATTGGCCAAGTGGCCTCATCGTTGGACTCAAACATGGCAACAATAGTGAGGTTGGCCAAGGATTGGGCAGTGTTTCTTTCTGCTATGCATAGGGTCCCTATGAGTCAGTACCAACCTGATGGCACCTAGCAACAACAACCAAACAATAAAAACAAAACCAACCTAGATTCATTGCTAGTGAGCTGATTCCAACTCATGGAACCCAAGCATTATAGAATAAAACTGCTCTAAGGAGCTCTGGTAGCGTGGTGGTTACGAATCAGGCTGCGAACCTTAAGGTCAGCGGTTCGAAACTATCAGCCGCTCCGCGGGAGAAAGATGAGGCTTTCTACTCCCATAAGGATTTACACCCTCGGAAACCCTGTACAGGGTCGCTATGGGTCTTTAATCTATGGCACCACTGTGTGGGTTTGAACTGCCAACCTTTATTAATTGATGGTAAACTGTCACTCAGGGACCTTAATTATCATACCTATTCCTTATTTTCACCTACACTTTGCTTGAGAGGAAACTGAGATTCCTCCTGTGAGGTCATATGGCTTGTCAGAATTATAACTGGAATTTGTACCCAGAACCCCACAGTTTCTAAATCCTATTATGCTGCCTCCCACGAGTCCCTGAGTTTCATGCAACAGGAAACTGTTCAGTTCTTTTTTCTCAGATGTGTGTCATAGACTGGAGTGTGGATTTCCCCATGGGACCCAACCCCATCACTGGAAACACATCTAAGCACATATGACTGACAGTTTCTGGATTCCTATATGGTAAAGTCTACCATCCATCTATCTTAGATTGGTTTCCCTAGAAGCAGACCTGAGATAAAGATCCTTATGTAAGTGATTTATTGAGGGTTTGATTGCTCTCTACTGAAACTTGCAAGTGGATGAGAAAGACAGACTAGGGAAGGGTGTGAAGCCAGCAATGAGGTGGCTCCAGGAAGAGTCTAATCTCTGCCTGACCCCACAGGGATTCTGGGGCATGTATTGTACCACACAGATGATCTGTCCAACCAATCATTGTCTACATGGGGTCCCTTGTGGGGTGAGGGTGGGCAGTGACTCCAACATCCTTAGGAAAAGGCAGTCGAGCACTATGCAGCCACCATCCAGCTTAGCTAGGGGATGGGTGCACTGGCCTAGGAGGGCATCTGGGTGGGTGTCAGCACTACCTGCTACAGCCTCCTCCCAACATAGCCTTGCTGGTCCCTAGCCACTCTGTGGGAGAAAGATGAGACTTTCTGCTACTGCAAAGATTTATAGTCTTAGAAACCCGATACAAGGTTGCTATGAGTTGGAACCGGCTCAGTGGCACTTAGAAACAACAACAGATAAATGTCAACATGGAAATTTAAAAATTGATCATTTGACTCAAGATTCAAATAAAGTTTACACTGTGTAAACTGGCTGATCTTTTTTTTCTTTTATTGTTATAGATATATTGGTAACAAAACATTGGCCATTTCTACAATCTTCACATGTGTTGCTCAGTGACATTAATAATGATCAATCGGAGTTTCAAAGGAGCCAGGCTGGTAGGTGGAAGTTAAGCAGTAGGTGGGGGTGTCAGCAATTCTGTGGGGCCTCTAGTACCCAAGATGGTAGAGGAACAGTTTGGGCATGTAGGACTTCCCTTAGCACTCTGGGGTCTGGCCCTGACAGTTGGGCCGCCAGTAGAAACGCAGGTGTTTTTTGTAGGTTCTCAGGTTGCGTTGCAGGCACAAGGCCACCTCCTTGTCACAGGAGCACAGCTGCTGCTCACACCAGTTCCCCTTGTCCGCTGTGGGAAGAAGGGAGGAAGGTAGTTTAGTATTTGGTTCTGAGCCAAGTGTGGGGCGAGAAGCTTCTGCAGGAGGCATAGCCTTCCTCAGCTTCAGTGGTGAGCGGGCCTGGGCATCCATCATGCTCCTTCAATCCAGCTGGACGACCTTGGACATAAACCATGGCCTCCCTGGGCACCCTTGATCCTTTGTTTACTTATTCACTTCCCCCATAAGCAATTCTTGAGCACTTGTCACATGGCAGACTCTAGGGGATGACAGATGAGGGCTCCTGCCCTCACATTCCAGTGGGGGAGGCAGCTATTAGAGAGCCACAGACCCCATTATCCCAAACAGTGGCACCTGACTCAGTGTCCAAAAGCCACATCAGTGAGAACCGAAGGGCCAGCGCCCCTAAAGGTAGTCTCCAGGGGTGGAGGAGGGGAATGCTGTAGGCTGATGGGACAGGATGTGCAAAAACTCTGAGGCAGGAGGGATGGTAGTGCTTCAGTTTATCTGTAAAATGGGAATAATGCTAATGGTGACCTCTGGGGATGTTGTGAGAATTACATAACAAATAACAATAACATCAACATGAGGTAAAATTTGGAGGCCTGGTGGCACAGTGGTTAAGTGCTCAGCTGCTAACCTGAAGGTGAGTGGTTTGAGAGCCACTCTGGAAGAGCGATGTGGCAGTCTCTTTCTGTAAAGATTGTTGTTGGTAAGTGCTCTCAAGTTTGTTCCGATTCATAGTGATGCAGTATAGAGTTTCCAAGGAGTAGCTTGGTGGGTTTGAGAGGCTGAGCTTGTGGTTAGCAGATTTTAGCCTTGGGAAACTTCCAGGGCATTTCTACGCGGTCCTATAGTGTTGCTGTGAGTTGGAATCAACTTGAAGGCAGCAGGTTTGGTTTTAGAATAAGAAGGCAAAACACTTAATATAATCCCTGGCACATAGTAAGTGTTCAATGAACATTGGCTATTACTGGACTCATGGTGTGGTGCTGTAGGATCGTTAACTACAATGTCGGCAATTAAAACCTATCAGCTGCTCCTTGGAAATCCTATGCAGGGTCGCTATGAGTGAGAACCGACTTGACAGCACTTAACAACAACAAAAATCAAAAATTATTGTCATTATTATTATTATCAGAACTATTTGCCATTGAGTTGATTCCAACTCACTGCAACCACATATGTGTCCGAATAGAAGAAAATCCTAGAAATCTGCTTCTGAAAAACTAGTCATTGAAAACCTTTGGAACACAGCTCTATTTGGACACATAGGTAGTTGTCGTGAGTTGGAATCAACTCGATTGCAAATGGTAATAATAATAACAACAACAATAATTATTGTTATTTGTTGGTGTTAAGTGCTGTCGAGTCAGGTCCAGACTTTCTTCTAAGGCAAACTTCCAAACTTTCAGTTAGCAGCTAAGTACATTTACATCACAATTATTAAGCTTTCAGGTGCTAGACGGGAGACTTAATTCTGTGAGGAGCACTGTCATGGACAGGATGTGACCAGCCCAGGCTTTGTTATTTGCAGCAACCACTTTCCCACTCTAGTCTTGTCTGTAAATGGAGATGACCAGAGTGGCAGTGCTTCCTCACTGCACTCTTATGAGGATCAATAGTAATAACAGTAATAATAATAATATTAGTAGCCAGGATAATAAATCTACTGGGCATGCACTGTGTGGCAGGCACCTTGTGAAGCTCATTCTGTCTGCTTTTATTTTAGTTCTGCAGTTGTTTACAGGTAGACGACTCCTGTTATTCAGTCCCCAGTTTACAGATGAAGAAACCAAGGTTCAGAGAGATTAAGGAACTTGTTCAAAGTCACAGAGCTAGCAAGTCAGTGATGGGTCTGGGAGCCTTTTTCATGCCCAGGTTGCCTCTAATGGCATTGATAAGACTTGGTGGACATAAGCAGGCATTGCTTTCACATCCCCTCAACAGCCCAGCGGCTGTCACTGAGCATGTGTGAAGGCATTTTAAGGACCAGATGCAGCCCCACGGCACTTACAACATTGGATTTTTCCTTGGCTGAAGTTGTATCTGTAAGAGTCAGTGTTGATGTGGCATCTTTGGCTTTTCAAATGACTGTAACAGCAGTCATGATTTCTGCAGCACCTGGTGGGAGAGGACAAGAGAGGAGATGGTGAGGGAGGGAGGGGACACATTTGACTGTCCCCAGGGAGAAACCTAGGTGCCCATCCTGATCAAAATAGCTAATGTAAAAAAAAAAAAAGAAAAGCTAATGTATAGTGAGTGCTTACTATTTGTGGCATGGTAAGATAAGCACTGAACTGCTAACCTCAAGGTCAGTGGTTCAAACCCACCAACCACTCTTCGGAAACCATATACAGGGTCACTATGAGTCAGAATCGACTCTATAGCACTTAACAACACCAACTATGTACTTTACATTATTGTTAACTGCTGTAGACCGTGTGCAATGGAATCACCCTTTCCTGGTTCTGCACCATCCACAGGACTGGTTGTAGATTGAACTGTGAATTCCATAGGGTTTCACTGATTGAGTTTGGAAGTAAGTTACCAGGCTTTTTTTCCCAGTTTGTCATAGTCTGGAAGCTCTGCCAAACCTGTTCATCTTCACAGCACCACATAAGCCTCCACTGACAACAGCACCCAAACCAAACCAAACCCACAGCCATCAAGGTGATTCTGACTCAGAATGACCCTATGGGTTTCAGAGACTGTAAATTTTTGTAGCAGCACACAGCCTTAGCTTTCTCCTTTGGAGCACTTGGTGGGATTTGAACCACCAACTTTTTGGCTAGCAATCCAGTGCTTATTCTACAGAGCCACCAGGGCTCCTTGACAGATGGCATTGTTGTTGTTAGGTGCCATCGACTCTTAACAACCTTAAGACAACAGAACGAAACACTGCCTGGTTCTGCACCAACCTTACAATCCTTGCTACACTTAAGCCCATTGTTACTGCCACTGTGTCATTCCATCTCATTGGGGTTCTTCCTCTTTTTGGTTGAACCTTCACTTTACCAAGTACGATGTCCTTTTCCAGTGACTGATTCCTTCTGATAATATGTCCGAAGTATGAAAACAAAGTCTGGCCATCTGGCTTCTAAGGAACATTATGGCTATACTTCTAACACGGCTTTGTTTGTTCTTCTGGCAGTCCATGATACTTTCAATATTCTTCTTTAGCACCATAGTTCACATGCATCGATTCTTCTATGGTCCACCTTATTCATTGTCCAACCTTCACATGCATATGAAGCTATTGAAAATACCATGGCTTGGGCAGGAGCACCTCAGTCCTCAAACTGCCATCTATGCTCTTCAACCATTTACAGAGAACTGTAGTAAATTTTCCTAATGCAATACATCGTTTGATTTCTTGATTGCTGCTTCCATGAGTGTTGATAGTTAATCCAAGCAAAATGAAGTCTTTGACAATTTCAATATTTTCTCCATTTATATAGATGTTGTTTATTGATTCAGTTGCGAGGATTTTTGTTTTCTTTACTTTGATTTGCAACCCATACCAAAGGCTGTGGTCTTTGATCTTCATCAATTAGTATTTTAAATTCTCTTCACTTTCAGCAAGCAAAGTTGTATCATCTGCAAATTCCAGGTTGTTAATGAGTCTTCCT
>NW_006408565.1:19711488-19716712 GCF_000296735.1 Chrysochloris asiatica | reverse complement strand
CTGTGTGTGTTTTCTACACATCCTGCTTTAATCCTTATTCTCTATGTGGGAAGGACTTCAGGAGTTCTGGTGGTGCTGTAGGATAAGCACTGGACTGGAAGTCCTAGTGTGGTGATGTGGGTTACTGTGCTGGACTAAAAAGTCATTTTGAACCACAAGGGCAGTGGTTCAAGCTCACCAGACGCTCCTTGGAAACCCTATACAGGGTTGCTATGTGTCAGAACCAACTCAATGGCACTTAACAACAACAAAGCTAGTCCCAAGGTTGGGAATTTAAACTCACCAGCTGCTCCAAGTTAGAAAGATGAGACTTTCTGCTCCCTTAAAGATTTACAGCCTCAGAAACCCTATACAGGGTCACTATAAGTCAGAATTGGCTTGATGGCAGCAGGTTTGGTTTGGGATTGGAAAGTACTAGTATTAACCTCATTTCATAAATGAGGAAACTGAGGCTCAGAGAGGTCAAGTCACTTGCCAAAATCACACAGCTTCGGAGTGGTAGAGCAAGAATGTAACCCAGGGCCTGACTTTTTTGGGTGGCCGGGGAGAGGATTGCTATGAAGTTCAATGAAATACAAGTGTCCGTTCCTTCCCCAAAGTTTGCTTAATGCCGTGTCACTTTTACAAAAGTGCTATATTAGTATCTATTTTCACTTAATGAAAAAAACCCTAAGAGAATTTTCACTTTCATGAAAAAAGGCAAAAAGCAAAACTAGTGCTTTTGAAGAGACAGCACACCCCCCAGTAGGCAGAGTGGTGTCGCCATGCTCATACCTGGGAGCTACACTCAGCATCAAGCCACCACGGTTTTGAAGGAAGTCTGTGAACAATTGACGGTTGTTATTTTAGGTTTTATGTGACATTTGGTATGATTTGCTAAGTTATCTATTGGGCCTGTTGCTGTCATTAAGTGCCGTATAGCGACTGACCCATAGTGACCCTGTATAGGGTTTCTGAGGAACGGCTGGTGAGGTTGAACCACCGACTTTGTGGTTCAAACCAACTTTGCAGTCCAGCACATTGACCCACAGCGCTGGGTCCAGGAGTGTTTAAATATTTTTTCGCAAATACATTTATGGTGATTGCTTCATCGTTTTATACCATATGTGCTTACTAAACGTTCTTTAGGAACACTCTACTACTCTACTTTCAGATAGTGGGAGAACCAGTGTTGGCAAAAATAAGTGGGCTTTTAAAATTCTTAATGTGCCAGGTTGGGGGGGGGGTTCCTGTATTGTGACTAGATTAGGGGTTGGAAGCAGAAAAAGGTGGCCTCTGAGACTCTGGGGAACCTTCTGGAAGGAAGGACTGGGCTGCATCAGCAGAATTCTTAGCACAAGTAGGTACTCAATGAATATTTGCTAAATGAATGGAAAGGAGATGGCGCTGGGGTGGGAGGCAGGGTAGGAATGCCACTGCAGGCTGAGTTTGGGTAGGGTTACCAGTCTGTAGCATCTTTGGGTTGGCCTCTGCCACCAAGTCCACAGTAACAGCCGTAGAACCCATAGTGTAAGAGGGGTGTCTTCTTGGTCACTTGTCTGATCATCTTGTTCAGGTTTAGTATCCCACTCTGGACTGGAATCACCCCTGACCAACAACAAGGAGAAAAAAATGAAATCATGGAGGAATGCCCATGTGGCCGAGGGCTGACATCACTATCAGAAAATAACAATAGTTACTGAGTGTCTAGCACCATCCTACAGTTTTTTATGTATTAATTTATTGAATCCATTCCATGAGATTAATGCTATTTTAAAAAATCAATAAACTTTTGGTTTTGGAATAATTCTAGATTTTAAAGAAGTTGTAGAGATTGTACAGATAATTCACACACACCTCTCACTGGTTTTCTCAGTATTTCCATCTTACATAATTGTGATACATTTGTCAAACAAAGAAACCAACATTAGTACAAGGAGTGCTGTTTTTGATTCTCATTTAACAGATGAGCAAACTGAGGTTCAGTGGCTTACTCAAGATTAGGTTGTTGTTAGATGCCATTGATTTATTCCCAACTCAGTATAACCCTGTGCACAAGGGAACGAAATGCTGCCTGGATGTGCACCATCCCCACAATCGATTGTTGATTGTCTCCATAAGCTTGTTTTTGGAAGTAGAATGCTAGGTCTTTCTTTCTAGCCTGCCTTCACATGGGTGCTCCACTGAGATCTGTTCAGCATCATGGCAACACACAAATCTCCATTGACAGACAGTGGTAGGTAGCCACATATAACTTGCATTGGCTGGGAATCGAATTCAGTCTTCCTTTGGATAGGTGAGAATTCTACCACAGAACCACCACTGACTCCAGCTCTTGTCCTACCATGCCCCCATCTTCTAAAGAAACTCACATATTAAAAAAAAATATATATATGTGGTTCTCTTGGGAGGAAGCCTGATTTATAAATCAATAATTTTCAAAGATATTTTCATTTAAGTCATAATAACTGCTAGTTAAAAATTCATCATAAGGGAAGTTTATTTAATTGAGATGACTGCATTTATTAAGATACATAGGAAGATATAAAATATATGAAGTCAATGAATTTAGGGACAAAGTTGGGGAAAACAGACATGAAGAAGGGGACTTAAATTATATTTGTGCAACCTCAAGAGATGATTCAGGAACACAGTTGAGTATTCATCCAGATGGAGGTGACTGTAAGGAAGACTGGGCTGGTACTGCTATTAAAAACAATAATAGTTATGCAGTGCTCTTTGAGTGGCCTTCCCCACCTCCTCTGGTAAATTATAATGAAGGTCCTCATGCAAATGAAGTAAATAGTAAACAGGGTTGAGCCCCATGAGCTCTATCAATCCCACACTGCAGGGAGGTCCAGGTGAGGGGTGTTGGGAAGGATTCACACAGCAGACCAAAAGTGCAGTGACAGGGTGTCAGTGGGGTTTTCAGACTCGTATCCCGTGAGAACTAATTGTTTGAAAACTCACATTGCTGCTTCTGTTTGGCATGGTAGTTCCTGCTGTGTGGGATGTTAAAGACAAATCTTGCTGACTTTGACCAAGTTGATGAATGATGGAGCCTTACTGGAATCCTGCACAATGCATCCTACATTCCTGGATTTTATAATAGGGAACTGAAAGGCAACTGATTGTAAATAAGAGTTTGTAGGTCATGTTTGTAGGCCAAGTAGAGATCTGAACTTAGAATTTTGCTTTTCTGGATGGACCTCAATTACTTCTTAGTATATTTGTCTCCGAGATACGCTAAACTCACATTTGAATGAAGCAGCTTTCTCTTGCCAGGCAAATGATTATAAATTCAGCTCTGATACAGAGTGCTTTTGGGTGGTCTTTTTTCTTGTATTTAACAGTAAGAAGACCGACCTAGGTTTAGGAAATTGAGACACTCATTCTGTGGGTATGGTGCCCTTGGGACTTGACTTGTCAGCAGTTCATGCCTCTGTAGCTTTCCCAATCTTCAACTGCTTCCAAGGGGAATGTGACTCAGCCTCTGAGTGCTAGACATGGTGGGTAGGAGGCAACATCACTACCAATCTTTTTAGCAGGTACTATGTGTTTATCTATTGCTGATTACTATAACTTACTATCGCTAAACACTTTTGTACACATTTTGCATGTATTTTTGTATTGTTGTTGTTGTTTTTGTTAGGTGCCATTGAGTCAGTACCAACCCATAGCGATTTTATGCACAGCAGAATGAAACACTGCCCAATCCTGGGCCAACCCCACTATTGTTGCCACGCTTGAGTCCATTGATACTGCCACTTGGACAATCCATCTCATTGGGGGTCTTCCTCTTTTTTTTTTCTGACCCTCCACCTTACCAAACATGATATCCTTTTTCAATGACTGGTCCCTCCTGACAATATTAGCACCCATAAAACAACCATGTAAAGGGGGTGCTGTTAAGTCCACTTTACAGATGAGAAAATAGAGAGGTTGGGTGACTTAGCAAAGGTCATACCACCAGGAGACAGTGGGGCCAGCATTGGAATGCAGGTTCAACTGTGTATTTTATCTCTGCCTCTTTATATCTGAGAGATGAATTTCTGTCGGTGGACTGCAATTTTCTCAAGTTTTCTCTGTAACCCTGACCATGCATTCCTCTAAAAAAATTTGGGAATCCCAAGGTATCATAAAAGCATAATTAAACATGAAAAATCCTTGTAAAAATAACACATTTCAAGATGAATTAAGAAAACAAAATGTCAATTTTTAGCAACCACATTTTTATAAGAAAACTGTTCTACCCCCTGCCCATACACAACTGAGCTCTCTTCCCAGGTTCAAAGAAGAGAATGACAAGGAAAAAATTTGAAAAATAATGTGCTGTGCATACGTAAAGGATTGCTATTATTCAGTCAAAGGATTGGGTGAGTAGAATGAGGGTGGCACATCCTTCTGTAATTTGTCTTCAAAGAACCACAGATATCAACCACCAAGCTCCCAGGTTCTAAACTTCTGGTCTCTTACCTGTCGTGAGGCTTACCACACACACCAGACAGGTGGGCAGCCCAGATTTCTCTAGTCCAAGGCATTATTCTAGGAGACTGGAAGCTGCTCATGACTCCTATCAGCAGTGAGTAGAATGGTTGGAGAACTTCAGGGTCTGGGCATAAGTTATCAGAGTAGCAGCCCCCTAGTCTAGGAAGCGATAGGTGTAGGACCAAGCTGCATTTCTCCTCCCTTCTCAGTCATAGGTCCTGACACCCCACTCACCAGCGATTACCACCAGCACACACAGCAGGGGCAGTTTCATGATCCCAGTAGACTGGACTCAGGTGCTGGAAGTACCCGGCTCTGCAGGCTACATCTTATAACAGAAGCAACACTCTCAGCCCCACCCCTCCCAGCTCCAGCTCAATTACAGGCACCATGTGCTCCGTCCACTTCTTCTTTTTCAGTGCTGGGAATTTTTATTTATTTATTCTTAATATCTGATTTTTCTTCCCTTTCGGACTACAAAAGAAACACAGAAACAGTATAGAAAATCTGGAAAAAACAAACACGAAGAAGAATCAAAAAAGATGTGACGATAACTTCAAAGAAAATTAATACACCTTCACATCAAAATTAAAGAGAAAAAACAAAATGTAGTAATAATTTGTTGTCGAGTCAGTACCGACCCATAGCGACCTTATGCACAGCAGAACGAAACACTGCCTGATCCCGGACAAATCTCACTACTGTTTCCACGCTTGAGTCCATTGATGCTGCCACTTGGCCAATTTATCTTGCTGGG
>NW_006408565.1:19680192-19694023 GCF_000296735.1 Chrysochloris asiatica | reverse complement strand
ATAGCGACCCAAAAAATGAAATACTTAAGAAATCTAACCAGAGAAACAAAAGACCTCTATGAAGCAAAATACAAAATACTGCTATAAGAAACCAAAAGAGACCTACAAAATGGAAGACTACACCACACTCATGGGTAGGAAGACTTAACATTTTGAAAATTTCAACAACACCTTTAGACAATAGGTGTTGTCTATGGGCAATCTATAGATATAATGCAATTCTAATCCAGATTCCAACATCATTCTTTAAAGAGATGGAAAAACTAATCACTAACTTTATATGGAAAGGAAAGAGACCTCAGATAAGCAAAGCATTACTAAAAACAACAAGGTAGGAGACCTCAAAACTGACAACACAGCCACAGTTGTCAAAACAGCCTTGTTCTGGTACAATGAAAGACACATAGATCAGTGGAACTTCTGAGAATCCAGAAATAAATCCATCCACATATGGTCAGTTGATCTTTGACAAATGCCAAAAACACATTTAATGGGGAAGAGATAAGTCTCTTCCACAAATGAGCTGCAACACTGGAAATCCATTTGCAGAAGATTGAAACAAGACCCATATCTCACACCATATAAAAAAATGAACTCAACAAGGATTAAAGACCTAAATGTAAAACCTAGAACTATAAAGATTGTCTTGAGAAGATAGGAACAAATTTATGGGCTCTGATACATGGCAGGTATATACTCTCAAAGGTAACTGAAAACATACAGACAGCAGAAGACTGGGACCTCCTAAAAATTAGATATCTATGTGTATCAAAATATTTCACCAAAATAGCAAAAAGAGAACCCATAGACTTGGGAGGAGAATGTTTGGCAATGACATATAAGACAAGGGACTATTTTCTAAAATTTATAGAACATTTCAACACCTCAACAAGAAGAAAAATAATCCAATTTTAAATAAGAATATTGGTAGAGGACATGGACAGACACTTCACCAAAGAGGACATTCAGGTGGCAAACAAACATATGAACAAATGCTCATGATCATTAAACCTTAAAGAGATGCAAATCAAAACAACAATGAGATATTATATAGCCACAGCATTGATAACAAAGTTAAAAAAAAACAAAAACAAAAAACAACAAATGTTGGCAAGGATGTGAAGAAACTGGGACCCTCCTATACTTCTGGTGGAACTGTAAAATGGTGAATGGTGCAACCACTGTGAAAAACAGTACTGTGCTTTCTCAAAAAGTTGGAGATAGAAATTACACACAACTCAGCAATCCCTCTACTTGGTATATAGCCTCAAGAAATAAAAGCTATGACATAAATAGATATACACACATCCATTTTCAGTGTAGCACTGTTCACAGTAGCAAAAAGATGGAGACAGCCTAAATGCCCATCAACAGAAGAATGGTTAAACAAATTTTGGTACATACATAAAATGGAATGATACATAACATTGAAGAATAATGATGAATCTGTGAATCACTTCATAACATGGATGAACCTGAAGGACAATTATGCCGAGTGAAATTGTTGTTCTTGCTAGGTGCCATCAAGTTGGTACCAACTCATAATGACCCTATGCACAACAGAAAGAAATACTGCCAGTCCTGGGTCAACCTCACTATTGTTGCCACGCTTGAGCCCATTGATGCTGCCACTTTGCCAATTTATCTCGATGGGGGTCTTCCTCTTTTTCTCCGACCCTCCACCTTACCAAACATGATATCCTTCTCCAGTGACTGTTCCCTTCTGACAATATGTCCGAAGTATGAGAGACGAAGTTTGGCCATCCTGGCCTCCAAGGAGCACTCTGGCTGCACTTCTTCCAATACAGATCTGTTTGTTCTTTTGGCAGCCCATGACACTTTCTATAGTCTCCTCGAATGGAATTGTTGTTGCTGTTAGGTGCCATCAAGTAGGTACAGACCCATAGCGACCTTATGCACAGCAGAACGAAACACTGCCCAATCCTGGGCCAACCTCACTACTGTTGCCACGCTTGAGTCCATCGATGCTGCCACTTGGCCAATCCATCTCGTTGGGGGTCTTCCTCTTTTTCTCTGACCCTCCACCTTACCAAACATGATATCCTTCTCCAGCGACTGTTCCCTCCTGACAATATGTCTAAAGTATGAGAGACGAAGTTTGGCCATTGGCTTCTAAGGAGCACTCTGGCTGCTCTTCTTCCAAAATGGATCTATTGCTTCTTTTGGCAGCCCATTGCACTTTCAATATTCTCCTCCAACACCATAAGTCAAAAGCATCAATTCCTTTGCAGTCTCCCTTATTCACTATCCAGCTTTCGCATGCATATGAGGTTACTGAAAACACCATGGCTTGGATCCAGTGCACCTTAGTCCTCAAGCTGACATTTTTGCCCTTTAACACTTTAAAAAGTGTTGGATAAAATGAGTGGAATTAGTCAACCACAAAAGGACCAATATTGTATGAGATCATTGTTGTAAAAAGTTAAGAAAGGGCTTTCTTGCTAAAATAAACATTTTATGACGCTTCCTAGGGGTAGGAGGGGAGGGAAAATTATTCACTGGGTAGAGGATAGACACATGTTAACTTGGGTGATGGGGAAGGTAATATACAACAAGAGGGAGATTGACAGAGGAAAGATGAAGGTAGAGGAAGACACAGGGAGGAGTGCAAGAGGTAAGTGAATAGAGGTAAATACTGTTAACTGATGGTGTATGGAAGAGACTACAATCATTGTAAAGACACAAAGTATATGATTTATTCAATGTGATCTGTTATGTAAACCTTCACTCAATTCACTATAAAATGTTTGTTTAAGAAAAGATGGTTTTTGAGAATTTAATAGTCTCATGGAATCCAGACTTGGTGGACCAACTGAGATTAGATGAACCCTCAAAACTATTGCCCTGAGATAATCTTTAAATCTCAAAATAAATATATTCTCTGAAGTTTTCTTTAAAACAAATTAGGAAAACCATAAAGCTTATTGCTGTCAATTTGAGAAATGCTCCCAGAGGGTTTTCAAAACAGAAAACAGACTGTCTTCTCTTTCTTCCATGGCTTTTGGGTTTGAACCACCTACATTTTGGTTAGCAGATCTGCTTTTTAACCATACACCACCAGGATTCCCTAAACCAAACTTTGTTGTTGTTAAATGCCATTGAAGTTGGTTCTGACTCATAACCACCCTGTGTAGGGTTTCCAAGGAGCAGCTGGTGAGTTTGAATCTCTGACTTTGCAGTTCAAACTGACTTTGTGGTCTAGTTCTTATCCTGCAGTGCCACACCAGCACTCCATAAACCAAACTATAGTTTAGCTTTAATAGTAAAGAATGAGTGCCTTGAGCATTGTGTTCTTAAAAAAACAACAACAACCAACTGTTCATATGGGATCAAATTGAAAATAGCAACTTGAAAAAACGACATAGGAGGCTTAGGAGCAAGTGCGCTTATATTAATGTGGGAGGAACAATTTGGAAAAGGAAGGTGAAAATGATTGCACAACTTGGAGAATGTCATTAATGTCAATGGATTGTAGATATAGAAATTGTTGAATTAGTGTGTGTTCTGTTGTGTATATTTTCACAAACAATAAAAAAAAATGGATTTAAAAACTAAAAGTAACAATCACTTGTGAATCCATTAAGTACCATCAGAATTAGATGATGAATTCGAAAAATTAATGAATACTGAACCATGCTTCTAGGGAAAATATAGGGTTAGTTTCCTGTGAGCCATTGGTCACAACTGTCAACTGATCAATATATAAGATTATCTTATGTGTGTGTGTGTTTAGAGATATCTCATTTGATATATATTGTTGATTCATTAGCATTGAACTCATTGCCAACAGCACTGTATCTCATGCCTGAACAAATCGTTGTTGTCGACTGTAACTAATAAAAGATTATTCTACTATAACCAAGGAGTCCTGGTGTGGCGCTGTGGGTTAATGTGCCAGACTGCAAAGCTGTTTGAACTGCAAGGTCGGCAGTTCAAGCTCACCAGCTGCTCCTCAAAAACCCAATACAGTGTCGCTATGGGTCGGAACCAGCTTGACAGCACTTCACAACAACAACTATAACCAAGGAATCCTGGTGTGGTGCTGTAGGATAACCATTAACCACGAGGTCGGTTGTTCAAATCTACCAGCTGCTCCTTGGAAACCCTATGAGTCAGAACAAAATCGACAGCACTTAACAACAACAACTATGACCAAGGAGTCCTGGTATTGTAGTGGGTTGCTAACCTCAAGGTCAGCAATTTGAATCCACCAGCTGCTGCATGGGAAAAAAATGAGACTTTCTGCTCCTGTAAAGACTTACAGCCTTAGAAACTATATAGGGCTGCTTTGAGTCGGAACTGACTTGACAGCACACAGCAGGAATAACAGCAACAGTGACCAAAGTGGATTTCAGAAGAGACTCTGAAACTTGCTCTTGAATGTAGAGTAGCTAAAGCAACTAGAAGAAATGAAGAAGTAAAAAAGCTGAACAGAAAATTTCAAAGGTCAACTTGAGAAGACAAAGCCAAGTATTGTAATGAAATATTGACCTGGAGTTAGGATACCAAAAGGAAGAACACACTTAGCATTTCTGAAGACATGAAAGAACCAAAAAACAAATTCAAGCCTCAACTTGCAATATTGAAGGCGTCTATGGGCAAAATGGACTCCTGGTGTGGTGCTGTAGGATAAGCATTGGATTGCTAACCACAAGGTAGGCAGTTACAACTCACCAGCTTCTCCTCGGAAGCCCTATACAGTGTTGCTAAGAGTTGGAACTGTCTCAACAGTACTTAACAACAACAGCACAGACACGACACTGAATGAAGCAGAAAGCATCAAAAGAAGATGGAAAGAATACACAGAGTCACTGTACCAAAAAGAATTGGTTCATGCTCAACCATTTCAAGAGGTAGCATATGATCAAGAACCAAAGGTATTTGTCATGGATTGAATTGTGCACCCCCAGGCTTGGCTGGATCATGATTCTTAGCAAGTTGCCAGTTATGTGATCATCCCCCATGATGTGATCTGCTGTCATAAACTAGTAAGAGGATTGAGGGTGAACACTGGATGGACTGTGAACCACAAGGTTCATGGTTTGAGTTCACCAGCTGCTCTGTGGGAGAAAGATGAAGTTTTCTGCTCTCTCAAAGATTTAAAAAGTCTTGAAAACCCTATACAGTGTCACTATGAGTTGGAACCGACTCAAAGGTATTTACCAACAACAACATCCCACCCTGAATCCTACGTATAGGATCCTGATCCTATATACAGGAGATTCCCAAGGATGTGGGATGCAACACCTTTTATCTTACAAGAGATGAAAGGAGAGACATGAGCAGAGAAAGAGGGACCCGATACCACCAAAAAAGAAGAACCACAAGATGAGTGTGTCCTTTGGACATGGAGTCCCAGCACTGTGAAGCTCCTAGATCCAGGGAATGGTTGATATCAAGACACATGACTATCTCCAAGGAATGCTGGGCTTACAGATGCTGAAAGGAGACAAGGACTTTGCCCAGGGCCAGTACTCTTAATTCATCCTTGTAGACAAATTCTGTGTAAGAATAAATTTCTGTTGGTTAAAGCCTCCCACTTGTGGCATTTCTGTTATAGCAGCAGTAAATAACTAAGACAGTACTGAAGGAAGAAGTCCAAGCTGCACTGAAGGTATTGGTGAAACAGCCATGAGTGTACTAAAAAGTTAGATAAACAACTATGTATTACTCGAGACCACCACTCATCTGTCAATTTGTTGCACTGTGGTGACTTGTGTGTTTCGGTGATGCTGGAAGTTACGCCACAGGTATTTCAGATACCAACGGTCACTGTGGTAGATAAGTTTCATTGAAACTTCCAAACTAAGACAGACTAGGAAGAAGAAAGAGGCGATCACTTCTGAAAATTAGCCACTGAAAACCTTATGAATAGCAGTAAAACATTGCCTGATATCAGGCTAGAAGATGAACCTCTCAGATTGAAAGACACTCAAAATATGATTGGGGAAGAGCTGTCTCCTCAAAGTAGAGTTGTTGTGAAGTGCCATCGAGTCGGTTCTGATCCATAGTGACCCTGTATAGGGTAGACCTTAATAAATAAATGGAGTAAAGCCTTCAGGATCTTCATTTGCTAAAGTTTTATTGTTATTAGGTGCCCTCGAGTTAGTTCCAACTCATCATGACCCTATGCACAGCAAAATGAAACACTGCCTGGTTCTGTGTCGTCCTCACAATTGTTATTTTTAGCCCATTGTTGCTGCTACTGTGGCAATTCATCTCACTGAGGTCTTCCTCCTTTTCGATGGTCCCCAAAGGAAAGGTCCTTCCTAACAATATGTTCAAAGAACGAGAGAGAAAGTTTCACTAACCTAGCTTCTAAAGAGCACTCCGGCTGTACTTCTTCCAAGACAGATTTGTTTGTTCAAATTTGTTAATGTGGCACAACTCAAAATGAGATTGAAAGGCTGGAAACATCTGTCAATAATTGGAACATGGAATGGGCAAGTATGAATATAAGAAAATTGGAAGTTGTGAAAAATGAAATGGAATGCATAAAGATAGATATCCTAGGTATTAGTGAACTGAAATGGACTGGTATTAGTCATTTAAAATTCAACAAATACATAGTTTACTGTGCCAGGAATGACAGATTGAAGATGAATGGTGTTGCATTCATTATCAAAAAGAACATTTCAAGATCTATCCTGACGTAAAAATACTGTCAGTGATAGGATAATATCCATACACCTCCAAGAAAGAGTTTAATATGACTATTATTAAATATTGTACACCAACCACTAAAGACACAGATAAAGAAATAGGACTTCTACCAACTTCTGCAGTCTGAAATAAAGCAAACATGCAATTAAGATGCATTGGTAGTAACTATTGGAATGCAAAAGTTGAAAATAAACAGGAAGGGTCAGTAGTTGGAAAACATGACCTTGGTGATAGCATGGATGCTGGAAATCACATGATAGAATTTTGCAAGACCAATGACTTATTCATTGCAAATATCTTTTTTCAACCACATAAATGGTGACTATATATGTGGACCTGGCCAGATGAAATACACAGAAATCAAATTGACTACATTCATGGAAAAAGACAATAGAAGCTCAATTATCATCAGCCAGAATAAGGCCAGGGACCAACTGTAGAACAGACCATCAATTGTTCATATGCAAATCCAAGTAGAAGCTGCAGAAAATTAAAAAAAGTACATGAGAACCAAAATACAACCTTGAGGAAATCCCACCTGAATCTAGAGACCATCTCAAGAATAGATTTGACATGTGAAATACTAATGACTCGGAAACCCTGTACAGGGTCGCTATGGGTTGGAACCGACTAGAAGGCACTTAACAACAACAACAACAAAGACCAGAAGACTTGTGTGACAACATCAAGAACATCATACATGAAGAAAGCAAAAGGTCATTAAAAAGACAGAAAAGAACAAAATGGATGTCAGAAGAGTCTGACTCTTGAATGCAGAGAAGCTAAAGCAACTGGAAAAAAAGGATTGAACAGAAAATTTCAAAGGGCAGCTCAAGAAGACAAAGCCAAGTATTATAATGAAATGTACAAAGACCTAGAATTAGAAAACCAAAAGGGAAGAACAAGTTCATCATTTCTCAAGCTGAAAGAACCGAAGGAAAAATTCAAGCCCTGATTTGAAATATTGAAGGACTCTAGAGCCCTGTTGTGGCTCTGTGTGCTAATGCGTCAGACTGCAAAGTCATTTGAACTGCAAAATCAGTGGTTCAAGCTCATCAGCTGCTCCTTGGAAACCCTATACAGGGTCGCTATGGGTCGGAATCAACTTGACGGCACTTGACAACAACAACAACTAGAGCCCTGACATGTTGCTGTAGGATAAGTACTGAACTGGTAACTACAAGTTCAAACCCACCAGCCACTCTCAGAAACTCTATACAGGATTGCTATGAGTCAGAACTGACCCAACAGCATACAACAACAACAACAACAATGGGCAAGATATTGAATGATGCAGGAAGCATCAAAAGAAGATGGACGGACTACACAGAGTCACTGTACCAAAAAGAATGAATCTACATTAAATCATTTCAGGAGGCAGAATATGATCAAAAATTGATGGTGTTTAAGGAAGAAGTCCCAGCTACGCTGAAGACATTGGCAAAAAAAAAGTTCCAGGAATTGTCAAAATACCAATAGAAATGTTTTAAAAGCCAGTGTAGCACTGGAAGTGTCACTTATCTGTACCAATAATAATAATAATAATAATTGTAAGACAGCTACCTGCCCAACTGACTGAAAGAGATCAATATTTGTGCTCATTACAAAGAAAGGTAACTAGATGAATGTGGAAATCACCAGACAATATGATTAATATCACACACAAGTAAAATTCAAAAAGAGGTGCAGCAGGACATGGACAAGAATTCATGCCAGAAATTCAAGCTAAATTCAGAAAAGGATGTAGAATGAGGGAGATCATTGCTGATGTCAGATGGATCTTGGCTGAAAGCAGAAAACATCAGAAAGATGTTTACTTGTGTTTTATTGACTACGCAAAAGCATCTGACTGTGCAGATCATAGCAAAGAATGAGAATTCTAGAATACTTAATTGTGCTCCTGAGTAACCTGAGGCAGTCATTTGAACAGAACAAGGAAATACTTTAAAAAAAATTTTTTTTTAAGTTTTTATTGTGAATTGAGTGATAGTTTACATGGGAGAACATCGGTTTTACACTCATTATTTCATTGCAATGATTATAATCTCTTCCGTGCATCATCATTCAACAGTATTTGCTTCTATTCCCTCTGTTTTGTTTGTTTGTTTGTCTTGTAATTTTAATTTTAAATTAGGAAAAGTATATGTTGGGATTGTAGTCTTTCACCATATTTCTTTAATCTGTATGTTGAGCACATAATCAGAGAAACTGGACTATATTAAGAACACAGCATCAGGATCAGAGGCAGACTCATTAATAACCTGCAATATACAGATTACAAAATCTTGTTTGATGAAAGCAAAGAAGACTTGAAGCACTTACTGATGAAGATCAATTACAGCCTTCAGTAGGGATTTATTGTTGTTGTTAAGAACCATCAAGTCAGTTCCTACTCAGTGCAACCCGGTGTAGGGTTTCCAAGGAGCGGCTGATGGGTTTGAAACACTGACTTTGCAGTTAACAATCCAGTGCTTATCCTACAGCGCCACACCAAGACTCCTCAGTAAGGAGTCCTCAGTATAAAGAAAACAAAATTCCTCACAACTAGACTTGTAATCAACACCATGAAACACAGAAAATATTGAAGTTGTCAAGGATTTTGTTTTACTTGGATCCACAATCAACACCCATAGAAGCAACAGCCAGGAAATCAAAGGATGTATAGCATTGAGCAGATATGCTGCAAAAGACATTTTAAAAAAATATTAAAAAGCAAAGATATCATTGTGAGGACCAAGATGTGCCTGACCCAAGCCATGGCATTTTCAATCATCGTGTATGTGAAAGGTGAACAGCAAATAAGGAAGATCAGAGAAGAATGAGGACCTTTGAATTAAGGCGTTGGAAGAAATACTGAATGTTCTCTGGAAGAGATGATGGTGAGACTTTGTCTCATGCACTTTGGACATGTTATCAGGAGGGACCAGTATCTGGAGAAGGACACCATGCTTGGTAAAGTGGAGGGTCAGTGAAAAAGAGGAAGACCCCAACAAGACAGATTGACACAGTGGCTGCACCAATGGACTCAAACATTGCAAAGATTGTGAGCATGTGGCAGGATCAAGCAGTGTTTCCTTTTGTTGTACCTAGGATTGCTATGAGTCAGAACTGACTCGGTGGCACCTAACAACAACACTCATTAGAGAGGTCACTAGGTCCCAGAAAGGCAGAACTCCAGGCTGGGTAAACAGGATGGACATTTCTTAACTACAAAGGCAAGAAAAAGAGCTCATCCAATCATGAATTGGAATGTGGGTCTCCACAGCCACAGTTTCTCTTCCTAAAGTCACACCAATTACTCTGAAGAGTCTGAGACGTATCCCTATTTGTAAACTATCCAGTTCAGTTAATCTATAATTTCATGGATACTGGCAAAAGACGCAAGACTTCTTCTGGGTCAGAGGCAAAGACTTTTATTATTCACAACAATATTAGTAGCAGGCTATCAGCATTTCCCAAACTCCAATTTGTGTAGGGGATCATGACATCATCATGTGTGTTGATTTTGGAGTTATAAACAAATGTTAGTGAATAAGTGAATTCACAAGAAACC
The DNA here is from genome assembly GCF_000296735.1 of Chrysochloris asiatica. NCBI lineage: Eukaryota > Metazoa > Chordata > Mammalia > Afrosoricida > Chrysochloridae > Chrysochloris > Chrysochloris asiatica. The sequence goes on along the minus strand of NW_006408565.1, from coordinate 19,683,786 downwards.
CCAGTGGCTCATATTTAAGTGTTCATCTGCTAAATGAAAGGTTGGTGGTTTGAACCTACCTCCTGGTTTTACAGGAGAAAGAACTGGACATCTGCTCCTGTAAATATTGTTGTTATTGTTGTTAAGTGCCATCCAGTCGATTCTGACATATAATGACCCTGCATAGGGTTTCCCATGAGCAGCTGATGGGTTTGAACCACCGATTTCATGATTAGCAGTCCAGTGCTTATCCTACTGCACCACACCCTTAAATATTACAGCCTCGAAAATCCTGTGAGGCAATGCTACTCTGTCACTATGAGACACAATAAATTGTGGCATTGTAGGATAAGTACTGGGTTGCTAATCACAATATTAGCAGTTTAAATCCACCAGTTGCTTCTCAGAAACCCTATACAGGGTTGCTATGAGTTGGAATTGACTTGACAGTACTTAACAATAATACCAACAACAACACACTAGGTGAATTTAAAAACATGGAGCCATCAGATAAGAGGACCAAATGCATACACATGTTCAGTTTATCATGTGTAAAATAGAGGTGATGAGAAGATATACTTCATAAGGTTGTGATAAAGTTCAATGAGCTGATATGTGAATACGATTCAGTCTATAGTTGATAAACGTTGGTCAATAAATGTTAATCAGTGTTATGGATTGAATTCTGCCTCCCCAAAATACATTTTAATTTGATTGGGCCGTGGTTCCCAGTGGTTTCTTAGTTATATAATGATATAATCAAGCCCTATTATGTGATGTGATATGGTTATCCCATCAGTTGTAAGAAGATTAGGGTAGGATGCAACACCCTAACTCAGGTCACAGCCCTGATTCTATGTTAACTGGGGTTTCCCTGGGATGTGCCATTTATCTATCAGGAGATCAAAGGAGCAGAAACAAGTCGAGAAGAGTCATGAGTAGAGCATGTCCTGTGGACCCAGGGTCCCTGCACTGAAAACCTCCTAAGGGAAGACTGATACCAAGGCATCTGGAGATCTCCAAAGAAGTCTGTCTTACAATGTTGAAAGGAGACAGTGATCCAGAGCCACCCGAAAGAAGGCCTTCCCCTAGACTCAGGGCCCTGAAGTCAGACTTCTGGCCTCCTAAAGTGTGAGAGAATCCATTTCTGTTTGTTAATGCCAGCCACTTGTGGTATTTTTGTTATAGCATCATTAGAGAACTGAGACAGTCCGTTCTCTATCTTGACTGAAAACAGAGAATATCAGAATGATGTTTTCCTGTTTCGTTCACTATGCAAAGACATTCAATTGTGTGGGTCATAACAAATTTTGCATAATGTTGTGAAAAAACTCTGGAGGTCAGACCCAGCAGTCTGTTTTAAGAAGCCCAGCAGGTGATTCTGAAGCTCCCTTAAGTTTGAGAAGTACTGGTTTAAGGAAGTTGTTAAACCTGTTGACTATGTCTGCTGGGTTGTTTTCTGCTCTAGATTGATGAATTGGTTTAATTGATTGTTGTTATTGTTAGGTGCTGTTGAGTCAGTTCCGACTCACAGTGACACTTTGCACAACAGAACAAAACACTGCCCAGCCCTGTGCCATCCTCACAATTGTTATGTTTGAGGCCATCACACTGCCACTGTGCCAATCCATCTCATCGAGGGTCTTTCTTTTTTCTGCTGCACCTTCACTTCACCAAGCATCCTTCAGACAGGGATTAGTTCCTTCTCTAGGCATTGGTTCCTTCTGACAACATGTCCAAAGTACAATGGACAAACTCTTGTCATCCTGGTTTCTAGAGAGCATGCTGGATGTACTTCTACTAAGACAGACTTGCTTATTCTTCTGGAAGGCCATAGTACTTTTAATATTCTTCACAAGCATCATAATTCAAATGCATTGATTCTTATCTGGTCTTTCTTTTTCATTGTCCCACTTTCACGTGTGTATTGTTGTTGTTTTCATTTCAACTCATAGTGTCCCTGCGCACAACAGAAAGAAACATTAGCTGGTAGTGCATCAGCCTCACAATTGTTGCTGCCACTGTGTCAATCAATTTCTTTGGGGGCTTTCTTTTTTGCTGACCCTCCATTTACTAAGCATGATATCCTCAAGAACTGGCCCTTCCTGACAGCATGTCCAAAGTACCAGATACGATCGATATCTCACTATCCTGGCTTCTAAGGACCATCTGGCTGCTCTTCTTCAAGACTGGTTTCTTTGTTCTTCTCCAATACAATAATTCGAATGCATTGATTCTCCTCCTGTCTTCCATATTCATTGCCCAAGTTCCACAGGTATATGACGTGATTGATCACATGACTATGATGTGACTGAAAATACCATGACTTGGGTCAGGCACACCAAACTGACATCTTTACCCTTTAAAACTTTAAAGAGATCTTTCCAGAAGATTTGCCTAATGGAATACGTCATTTGATTTTTCTTTCTTTCTTTCTTTCTTTCTTTCTTTCTTTCTTTCTTTCTTTCTTTCTTTCTTTCTAAGTTTTTATTGTGAATTCAGTGAAAGTTTACAGGGCAGATCATCAGTTTTACATTCAACAAATCATATGCTTTTTTTCATTACAGTGATTATAATACCCCCCATGTACCACATCAGTTAACAGTATTTCTCTCTATTCATTTCAGCGTTTTTTTAAAAAAAAAAACAACACTCAGGCATATATAATAATTTAAACCACCAAAGGGCACATTCTGCAAGTCTGCCTCCTGGCGCCAGTACACAGCCTCTCTCTTTCCATGAATCCTCAGCTGCTCCCTCTCTCCATGTCCCCATCACTGCCTCCATTTCTGGTGTCCTGCTTCTCTGGATAAGGTCCTGCATTCTGCTTGTACTCTTCTCCCTTGATGGTCTCAGGGTCCTGTTTCTGGACTGTAAGATTACCTACTCCCCCGTTTTTGTTACAAATTTATAATTGTGACAGTCACAATTAGTCATGATAACAATTACTCATTGTTGGATCATAAGAATCTTATCCCCATCTCTTTTTACCAGACCCATCTAAATAAGATGAACACTATTCAGTGGGGACTCTATCTTCCCCCCCACACTCTTAAACTAAACTCCCTCTTGAGACCTTGTAACTTGTAACTTTGTGCCTTTATCACTCCCTCATTTTAGGTAGCCAGTGTCTCAGTTGCCTGTCCCTATCTACCCTGTGTACAGAGGGGATAGCATTGATACTTGATGTGAAGACTCATTCCCTTCTCTGTTGGTATTTTGAGCTACTGCTTCCATGAGTATAGGTCAAGTTCATCAAATTGTAGCAATTTACCCTCATTTCCTATAGCAATTTTTTTTTTTTAATTTTTTAATTTTATTATCCTCTAGTCGAGTTATGATTATCAAGCTATTGAGGCTAGTTCAAATGGTTACTATCTTCAAGTTTGGGTGTTCTTGTTCATCTCCCCTCACTTCATATCAGCTGAATGCTTCACTCTCAGCTTTAGCCCTCTGTGGTTGTGCTCTTGTCCATGAGCTCACGTGTCCCCAGGTCCCACCACACTTTGGACCAACCATCCCTTCCTCTTCTCTTTCTCATCTCCAGGTCAATGGGAATCCGTGGAATGTGGTTGAACTCAGCCCATTTCTTCATTGCTGCCTTTCCCCCTCTTC
>NW_006408565.1:19675248-19677036 GCF_000296735.1 Chrysochloris asiatica | reverse complement strand
AAGTGGCAGCATCGATGGACTCAAGCGTGGCAACAGTAGTGTGGTTGGCCCAGGATTGGGCAGTGTTTCATTCTGCTGTGCATAAGGTCGCTATGAGTCTCTATCTACTTGATGGCACCTAACCACAAATTTAGCCCATGTAAACCTGCCTAGCTATTCTCCCATCTGTTTTATTTGTTTTTTTTTTAATGTTTTATTGTGAATTATGTGATAATTTACATGGGAGAATATTAGTTTTACATTCATCCTATCGTGTATCATTTCATTGTCATGGTTACAATCCCCTCCATGCATCATAAACCAACCAAAGGGTATACCGTGCAAGCCTGCCCCCTGGTTATCAGCACACAGCCCCTCTCCCTCTCTGAGTCTAAAGTCTCCAGCCACTCCATCTCTCCACGTCATCATCTCTGCCTCCATCTCTGGCATCACTGCTTCTCTTGGTAGGGTCCTGCTGGTACTTAAAAAAGTATCCTGCTGGTACTTAAAAAAAATGGTGCCCTAGCTTCCAACATCACAGCAACACATAAGCTGCCACAGTTCAACAAACAAGTGGTTTAAATGAGAGGTACAATTCTCCTAGGAACAAAGGCAAAATCAGCAAACACAAACTGTTGAAACAGTCACTACATCACGAACACCAGCACCGTAACTACTGATGAGATCCCCTAACTACTGAAATAGAAAAACAATACAACAATGCCTGATCACAGATTCTGGGAGCTTGATTTTCTTCCACCTTGAAAAACTCAGGGTGACCTCCAATCACTGAGGCAGATCTGGGAGATTCTGGCTCCTCTGTCCTCATGTTTATAGAGATACACAATAAACACTACTTTTTACTCTGAGCCCTATCTCTGAGTATTGGCTGGTTTGATTAGAACCCCTTTCTTGGTTACACAATTTCATACTGTTATAAATAACACTATGATGAACATCTTGAAATGTTTATAAGTAGTTGTCTATTTTAAGGGTTGTTTCTTTAAAATAAATTCCCAGAAGTAAAATTGCTGAGTCATAAGGTATAAAGATTTTGAAGCCTTTGCTTTCTCCTAAAAGTCTGAATAAATTTAGAAATCCCCTCACTTCTGTTCCCATCAGCAGTTTTTTCTAACCAACAAGTCTGTGTTTTCTTATTTCCCTGGTCACAGCAGGAAAAACCCTTGATGATATTGTCAGACAACAATCCATCAAAATCTCTTCATGTTGGGTAATGAAGAGTTGGAGAGGTCTTAGACTCTAGAGTGCAATTCTTCATAAAAGTTACCATTGGCTGAGTCTCTATCATGAGTCAGGCTGTGAGCTATTATCTCTCTTAATTTTACAATCCTACCTTGAAAGATATTTCACTGTTCCCATTTTATAGATGATGAAATTGAAAATCAGAGAGATTAGAAACTTACCCAGGGTCATATAGTAGGTACTTGGTAGAATTTTGGTTGGGACCCTCACCACATGCCAGAAAATATTAAATGTGCTTTGAAAATATTAAATGTAAGCAGATAGACACTCTGGTGGCATAGTGATTGAGCATTCAACTGCTATCCAAATGGTTGGTAATTGGAACCTACTAGCTAGCTGCTCCTTATAAAGATTATCCATAATGATTATCCACTAAAACCAAACCAACTGCTATCTAGCTGATTCAGACTCATAGCTACCCTGTGGAAGGTTTCTGAGACAGTTAATCTTTATGGAAGCAGACAGTCTCATCTTTCTTCCTCAGAGTAGCTGATGAGTTTGAACCACTGATCTTACAGTTAGCAGTCCAATACCTAACCCACCGTG
>NW_006408565.1:19671503-19674100 GCF_000296735.1 Chrysochloris asiatica | reverse complement strand
ATAAATATAATAGTGAATGCAAAAAGCCATGTGAAAACAATTCCATTTATATGAAGTTCCCAAACAGTCAAAACGAATCTATGCTTTCACAAGGTAGCATGGCAGTTACCCATGAAGAGAGCAGTGACTAATGGAGTCACTGGAGGGCTCAGAGGTGGTGAGGGGTAGGGGGTGCTGATGATTTGTTTCTTGACCTGGATGTTGGTTAGTGAGTGTGTTTACATTGGAAAGTCATCTGGCATTTGCATTTTATTGCACAATTCATTTGTGCATTTTCCTGAATATATATCTCATTCAATAAACTTGAATAAAATGATGATGTGGCTTCATGGGCCTATCTGTAATCAATTGATCCAATTTCATTTTTAACTTCTGTTTTACCTCCTACTAGCTTAGTGATTAGTGAGTGCTTAGGGCCTTAAAAGCTTTGAAAAAGTCACCCAAGACATAACAATTGTTCTCTTCATCTGGACTAGCAGAGGAAGAAGGAGACCCAGGGATGAGAAAAGGAAATGGACTGCAGATTTAATAACTCCCATAAACTACGACCTCTTTTACTATGAGACCAGAAGAAATGGATGATGACTGGCTATGATTACTGAATGTTTTCTCAAGGACCCAGTAGATGGATCCTGATCAAAAGGAGGAAAAACATGGAACAGACCTTCAAACCAGACTTACTGGATTCATTAAGTCTGGGGAATCACCTAATTGTATCCCTGGAAATAATCTTTGAATCTTGAACAGAAATTATCCCATGAAGCTATTGTTAAGCTAAACAATAGTTTAGCCTAATTAATAAAGATTGTTTGCCTCAAGCATAGTGATCTGATAAAGAATGGTGTTATGCGTGTAAACTGACAATAGTTCATCTAAAGCACAAAGCATTTTAAAGGACAGAGAGCCTAAATTAATGGTGATGAAAGCACCAATGTAGGTAGTGATAGAATGGTGACACAATATGAAGTATGCAACCAGTTTAGTTGTTATTGACTTGTTCATATGGAAATTGTGAATGGGTGTATGTTTGGTTATGTATATTGCCACCAAAAATTGAATAAGTACTTTAAAATGATGATGAGGATAACAATAGTCAAAGCAAAAGCTATCCAACTTTAGCAGAAGTACTTCAGGTAGATACAAACAAGATCTTTTAGGTTATCATCAATTGAGGTTGTGTGGTAGAAAGCACCAGCTTTGATATTAGATAGCTCTGTCTTCTATTTCCAGCTTAATAACCATATTGCCTTGATCACATTACTTACCTTTCTGAGTCTCAGGTTTCCCATCTGAAAAATGGAGCTAATGCCATGATTATAGACAGAATGATTGTCACACAACACATGATCAATAGATGGCAAGGAACCTGGTGAATAGAGACAGACTGCCCAATAAGCAAGGTAAGCATGGGCTTATTTGTTCTTACTTATTAACCAAAAATGTTGTGAGATCCACATGAAACTGTTCCTTACAGGTTAATAAGTAAGTACAAGTAAGCCCGTGCTTACTTGCTGGCTGACCCTCATCTCAGGAGGAAAGAGCTTGATGGATCCAAGAGTCTGAGCAAACTGACCTCTTTTCCCTTTCTCTTCAAGGTCTAGGGACTCTTGTCTCTAAACAACAGAACTGGTCAAAGGCATAGGGGATTTCCAAGTTGAACTCTCAGTTCATTCAGAGTGACCCAAGACCCAGGTCGGTGGCCACTAAAAGGCACTTTCAAAATCACTCTTGAAAACCCCATGTCCAGCAACTTTCAGATAATCATTGCTGGATGGTTCTTGTTTGGTTTTCAGACCCTGACCAATGCTCTGCTGCCTTCCCTGAGGTCACATTAGGTTGGGAGATGGTCAGAGAGAGGTTCAGAAGTCAGATGGACACAGATCCTAACTCATCCTGCAATAGCTGTGCAATCTCAGGCTAGCTACATCACATCTCTGAAATGCTTTTCCTTTCATCTGTTAAATGGGAGGAAGGAGGATAGCATCTAGTTGAATAACTCATGGTAAATCAATTCAATGTACATCAAAGTAGAACTGTGCTTGCCTTCCTTTCAGCCAGAGCTGCCATCTAGTAGTAATCCCCCAAGATGACGAACACAAAGGGAAAGAGGTGGGGTACCCGCTATATGTTCTTCAGGCCTTTCAGAAAGCATGGGGTCATTCCTTTGGCCACATATCTGCAAATCTACAAGAAAGGCGATATTGTGGACATCGAGGGAATGGGCACAGTTCAAAAAGGCATGCCCCACAAATGTTACCACGGCAAAACCGGAAGAGTCTACAATGTGACCCAGCATGCTGTCAGCATTGTTGTGAACAAGCAAGTCAAGGGCAAGATTCTTGCCAAGAGAATTAATGTGCGCATTGAGCATATTAAGCACTCTAAGAGCTGAGACAGCTTCCTGGAGCGAGTGAAGGAAAATGATCAGAAAAAGAAGGAAGCCAAAGAGAAAGGGACCTGGGGTTAGCTTAAGTGCCAGCCTGCTCCTTGCAGAGAGGTGCACTTTGTGAGAACCAATGGAAAGGAGCCTGAGCTGCTAGAACCTATTCCCTGTGAATTCATGGCATAACAGGAGTGAAATAAAGATGGCTGAGGTG
>NW_006408565.1:19669519-19670718 GCF_000296735.1 Chrysochloris asiatica | reverse complement strand
CCTGTATAGGGTTTCCCAGGAGTGGCTGGTGGGTTTGAGCTGCCAATCTTGCATTTAGAAGTCTGGTGTTTATCCAACAGCACCACACCAGGACTGATAGAAACTATTTTGGCTTGAGTCAGGAGCACCTTCATCCTCAAAATGGCATCTTTGGGGAATTCTGGTACCCCACTGAGGCAAGATGACAAGGGTAAGGAGGGCTCCAAGAACAAAGGGAGAGATCTCAAGGAGGAGGCCGTCTGGAAGTGGACTTGAAACCCTCAAATCACCATAAGGCTCAGGGCACCTGTCTCCTCTACTCGTTTTTTCAAAAAATAACGCCATGGAGGAATTTTTGGCATTTTGAACTTTCACCCGCCAATGCTGGCAGTGACTGGCCCGGCTCCTTAGAGCTTTGAGGGCAGGACTAGAGCCAGCCCAAGTGGGGAATCTCAGGCAGACAAAAGCTGCAGGAGAGTTCTCTGCGCCAGCTTGAAACCTCAAGGCGTGTAACATGCAGGGAAAGGAGGTTTGACCAGGGCGCAGAGAGAAACAGAAGTGCGGTGACTTTTGGAAGTCATCAGACATGGACTCCACCCACCAGCCCTAGCGGCTTTTTGGCATTTTGAACTGTCCCCCACCACTGCCGGCAGTGACTGCCCCAGCTCCTTAAAAGAACATTCTGAGGACTTCCAGCGCTTCCCTGACCAGGCAGCACAGCCTCCCTTCTGCTATCGGAGGACTCCGCTTTTGTTTTTGATTTTGCTTTTGGCTTGGTTTTCTACCCGACTGGTGTTGTTTGGCTGTCACATAGCCTCCCTTCTAGTATTGGAGGACTCTTTGTCCCCCTACATTACATGAAAAGAGTCAGCAACTGCTGCCAAATAGCCAAGCTGCAATAACACTTTATAAAAGACCAAAACCCAGGCAAGAACCAATACCAGCTGCCATAAACCAGGGAAACAAACAACACCTCTAAAAGTTACTCCGAGTTAAGCAATAAAAAGAGTGAAATGGGAAGACCATCCTGATCACATCTTCCTGGAGGCAATCTGAAAATATAAAAAATTACCAAAGTACATACTTAATTAATTATTAGGGCCACAGATAAACATTAAACATGTCCAAGAAGCAAAGCAGATGACCGTATCAGCACATGTCCAGAAAAAAGATAAAATATCTGAGACAAGTGAACCAGAAGTAGACCTTCTCTCCATGCT
>NW_006408565.1:19650253-19651823 GCF_000296735.1 Chrysochloris asiatica | reverse complement strand
GGAGCAGCTGAGTGTCTTGAATTAGAAAGCAATGGATTTCTTGCTTCTGCTACAAATTCTCCTAGCTTTAAACCTCCCAACCTTCTAAATATTCCATTATATGTGGTTCAGAGTTCTGGCACCATCCCCTGAGCCTCCTTGGTCCGGTATTCTATGTTGTTGCTGATGGAGCTCTTCACTGCACTTCCACCTGATCTGCAATCTTGTTTGTTATCTCACTGTGGTTTTAATATGCATTTCCCTAATTACTAATATGTGAGTGCAGTGGCTCTGCAGGATAAGCACTGGAGTACAAACCACAAGGGTGATAGTTCAAGCCCACTCAGCACAGAAAGATGATGCTTTTTGCTCAGACAAAGATCGGAACTGACTTGACAGCACTTAGCAACAATGAATAAAATTGTTGAGTATATGTTCTATGTGTTTATTTGCCATCAGTATAACTTCTTAGATGAAGTGGCTTTTCAAAAAAAAAAAATTAGCTTGCTTGTTTTCTTACTGAGTTTTTTTTTTTTTTTTTTAATGTTTTAGTATGAATTATGTGATATTTTACATGGGAGAACATTAGCTTTACATTCATTCTATCACATATTGTTTCATTGTCATGATTACAATCCCCTCCATGCATCATCAACCAACCAAAGGTATACCTTGCAAGCTTGCCCCCCGGTTGTCAGCACACAGACCCTCTCCCTTTCTGGGTCTAAAGTTCCCAGCTACTCCATCTCTCCACGCCATCATCTCTACCTCGATCTCTGGCATCACTGCTTCTCTGGGTAGGGTCCAGCTCTCCGCTCTTCTCACTATCTGGATCTCTGTTCCTATGTGTTTACCTTCTTTTACAATGTACTTGTTTTGATCATAGACTGACCTCCCAGATTCTCTGAGTTTGTTCTTATAGTTTTGCTCTGTTCTTGACTCTTCCTTCTGTTGACTTAATTCTGGGAGGTGCTGTCATGTATGTCAGTCTCTGGTTGTTGTCTGTTACTGTTGGTTCTCAGTCCACATAACTCCTTTTAGGATGTTTTGTAGTGCAGGGTTGTCTTGGCGAAATCCCTTAGCTTCTGTTTATCCTGGAATGTTTTGATTACACTGTCATATTTGATTGATAGCTTTGCTGGCTAAAGGATTCTTGGTTGGCAATTTTTTTTTCTTTCAGGGTTTTATATATGTCTCCCCATTGCCTTTTTGCTTGCATGGTTTCTGCTGAGAGATATGAGCTTAATCTGACTTGCTTGCCTTTGTATGTGACACTTCTGTTTTCCCTAGCTGCTTTTAGGAGTGTCTCCTTATCTTTGATTTTGGAGAGCTTGATTATGATATGTCTTGGTGATTTTCTTTTTGGCTCTATCCTTCCTCGGATTTGTTGAGATTCTTGAATGCTTATCTTTTCACTTTTCAGGATGTTAGAGAAATTTTCTTCCAACAGTTCTTCAACTATTTCCTCTGTGGACTTGTGCGATTCTTCTTGTTCTGGAATGCCTATAATTCTCCTCATGTTGTCCAACATGAATCTTAGACCTTCTTCAGGTTTTTTTTTATCCTTTTTTCTGTTTGTTCTTCCATCTTA
>NW_006408565.1:19646968-19649177 GCF_000296735.1 Chrysochloris asiatica | reverse complement strand
CAAAAACAAAAACAACAGTTCAGTGCTGGCTTTTGGACTGAGAGTATCTGTGTGCATGCGTGGCAGAAGAACCCTCCAGTATTGAGGGGAGGGGGTGTCCACTCACTCAGACACCCCCTCTAATCACCAGGATGGAGGTCCGCAAACAGTGGTGGACCAATGAACAGATACCAAAAAAAAAAAAAGAAACGAAAATCAGAACAAAGCAAAACCAACGAAGTATATTGTCCACCTTTGCTCCGAGGTTCCCACAGCATTTTTCTGTGGTGTGTCTGCTCCCCCACTTGGTCTTGCCCAAGTTGTTGGCTCCAGTCCCCAAGCCCAGAAGATTCAAAAGTATGCAATTTCTTACTTTTGCTACAAGTTCCACTAGCTATAAGCCTTCAAACCTTTTAAATATTCCTATCTATGTGGTTCTGAGTTTTGGAGCTCTGCCCTGAATCTGCTTTGCCTGGTATTCTGTGGTATTGCTGATAGCGAACCTCTACCCTAGCTGCCATCAAGCCCCGCCTTAATTGAGTTTTGAGAATTCTTTATGTATTCTGGATACAAGTCTTTCATTAGATGTGTGATTTACAAATGTTTTCTTCCAGACAATGACCCATCTTTTCATTCTGAAGGCAAAATAAATTACTGATTAAAAGGTAGGCATGTGTTATCTTGGATGAAAAGGAAGGCAATACACAATTAGAGGGAGGTCAGCCAAAAATAATGGATGAATGGGGAAGACACTGGGAGGAGTGCAAGAGTTAAGAGCAACAGAGATAAATATATATATCCTGCAATAACAGTGATCTATCTATGAGCAGACACCCAGGCTGAATGAGTGTGAGGGGAAGAGGAGGACTACAATAACATATATATACGTTTGACAGAGGAAATTTGTGCATGTGTATTTATCTTTGCTGAAAATATATCCATGAATGTGATAGAGCATCCAAATTTATGAAAACTTCTTAAATATAACCAAACACCTTGAGGGAATGAATCATGAGGCCTATGGCTCAGAACAATGGTCCCAGGGGACACTGTGCTATGTGACAGAGTGTAGTCCACAAAGACAGTGCTCTACATCCTACTTAGGTGAGTAAGAACTGGGATTTTAAAAGCTCTTGAGTACAACTATTGGTCTCTCCCAGCACAGAGGAAAGAAGAGTGATAAAGTAACAAACACATGGAATCAGTCCAGTCTCCATAACTCTAAGACCAGAAGAATTAGATGGTGCCCAACTACCACCATCGATTTCTCTGAGAGGGATCATATTAGAAGGTCTTGGATAGAGTCAGAGGGAAATGTGGAACAAAATTCAACATCATTAAACAAACAAACAAACTTGCTTACTGGTCAGCTAGAGACTGTTGGAACCCCCAAGACTATGGTCCTTAGTCACTTTTCAAATCTAGAAATGAACTCATGACCATGGCTCAATATTCAAGCAACCTTTGAATATACAGATCTATAAGGAGAACAATGCCATTAAGGAGTTATATACACCTTAGGACAATCAACTATTTGAAATCAAAAGGACAGCATTTACCCAAAGACAAAATTCAGAAAGGTTAGAAAAGAAGAATGAATGGAAACAGAAAGCACAGGGAAGAGATAGGGTAAGTGATGTTACATCGTAGGGATTGCGCTTAATGGCAGGAAAGAGTGTGTATGAATTATAGCATGGAAAACTGATCTACTCTGTGATCTCCACCCAATTCTCAATAAAAAAATGAAATGAATAAATAAAGTCCTGAAGTTCTAGGCTTGAAAAGAGACAGAGAGAGCAGGTTTTAAATTTCATGAGAACCAATCTGTTGATTTGTCTCTCCTAAGCTTTTGTTTTACTAAAGGTAATCTAGAAATGGCTGCAAGCATACATTGACAGAAAACACTTAATTGTACTCATGAGGAATCTGTACCTGGACCAAGAAGCAGTTGTTCAAACAGAACATGGAAACATCGAATGGTTGAAAATTTTAAAAATGTGTGCAAAAAGTTGTATTCTTTCACCATACGTATTCAACCTGTATTCTGAGCAAATAATCCAAGAAGCTGGGTTCTATGAAGAAAAACGTGGCATCAGGATTGGAGGAAGACTCATTAACAACCTGCGATATACAGATGATACAACCTTGCTTGCTGAAAGTGAAGAGGACTTAAAACATTTACTGATGAAGATCAAAGACCACAGACTTCAGTATGGATTACATCTCAATG
>NW_006408565.1:19643566-19646558 GCF_000296735.1 Chrysochloris asiatica | reverse complement strand
ATATTGTCAGGAGAGACCAGTCTCTGGAGAAGGATATCATGTTTGGTAAGGTGGAGGGTCAGAGAAAAAGAGGAAGACCCTCAACAAGATGGATTGGCCAAGTGGCAGCATCGATAGACTCAAGCATGGCAACAGTAGTGAGGTTGGCCCAGGAATGGGCAATGTTTTGTTCTGTTGTGCATAAAGTTGCTATGGGTCAGTACCAACTCTATGGCACCTAACAACAACAACAACGAACTTTTTTGGTGCTGTGGGTTAATGCGCTGGATTGCAAAGTCAGTTAAACTGCAAGATCGGCAGTTCAAGCTCACCAGCTGCTCCTTGAAAACCCTATACAGGGTCACTATGGGTTGGAACTGACTTGACAGCACTTAACAACACAACAAGCTTTTGATGTTGCATTAAAAATTGTTGCCTAGTCCAAGGTCACAAAGAGTTTACTTACTCTTTTAATACATTTTTTTCTCTCTTATGTTTTCTTCTGTAAGTTTTATGTTTGTATTTTTTATCTTCTTGGCTCTTTACACACACACACACACACACACACATACATATTTAAAACAGTCTTACTGCGATTTAATTCACATACCATACCATTCACCCATTATAAGTGTGTGATTCAATGTGATTATGTTCACAGCATTGTGCAACCATTGCCACAATTTAATTTTAGAATATTTCAACACTCCATACAGTGACCTCTAGTCATTAGTAGGTACTCACCATTCTCCTGCAACCACCTCACTTCCAGTCCTGTTGTTGTTGTTTTTGTTAAATGCCATTGAGTTGATTCTGACTCATACTCACCCTATATTGAGTTTTTGAGGAGCGGCTGATAGATTTGAACTACTGACCTAGCAGGTCAAACCGACCTTGTTTCCATGTGTCTGTTATTTTATAGGCAACCACCAGCCTATTTTCTGAGTCTATTGATGCACCTGTTCTAAATATTTTATATGAATGGAATTATGCAATGCATAACCTTTTGTGTCTGACTTCATTCACTTAGTATAATGTTTCCAAGATCCATTCATGTTGCAGCATAGATCAAAACTTAATTCCTTATTATGGCTGAATAATAGTCTATGATATGGATATACTACATTTTATTTACCCTTTCATCAATTGATGGACATTTGGTTTGTTTCTATCTTTTTGCCTATTATGAATAATGCTGCTATGAACATTTGTTTGCAAGTTTTTATATAGCCAAATGTTTTTAGTTATTTTGGGCATGCATCAAGGAGTGGATTTACTGGGTTATTGATACCTCTAATTATGGTGTTGACTAAGAATAATAGCTATACCATGGACTGCCAAAGGAATAAACACATCTGTGTTGGAAAAAAGTACAGGCAGAATGCTCCATAGAAATGAGAATGAGAATTCATCTCATGCACTTTGGACATGCTATCAGGAGGGACCAGTCCCTGGAAAAGGACATCATGCTTGGTAAAGTAAGAGGGTCAGCAAAAAAACAGGAAGACTCTCAATGAGACAGATAGGCATGGAGGTTGCAACAATGGGCTCAGTCATGAAAACAATTGTGATGATGGTGCAAGACCAGACAATGTTTCATTCTATTGTACATAGGATCACTATGAGTCAAAACCAACTCGACAGCACTTACCAACAATAACAACTACATGGCAGTTCTATGTTATACTGTTTGAAGGACTACCAGACTGTTTTACAAAGCAGCTGTACCATTTTACATTCCCACAAGCAATATATGATGGTTCCAATACATATTTGCCAACACTTATTTCTCTTTTTTATTGTAGCTACCCTGTTGTTGTTAAGTGCCTTCGACTCAATTCTGATGCATAGAGACCCTGTATAGGGTTTCCAGGGAGCAGCTGGTGAGCTTGAACCACTGACCTTGCAGTTCAAACGACTTTGCAGTCTGATGCATTAGCCCACAGTACTACACCAGGACTCTGTACCTACCCTAGTGGGTGTGAAATGGTATATCATTGTAGTTTTTGATTTGCATTTCCTTGATGACTAACAATGTTAGTCATCTTTCTGTGTATTTATGGGCCATTTATAAATCTTCTTTGGAGAAGTATCTATTCAAATTCTTGGCCCAGTTTTTAATGAGTTATTTATCTTTTTTTTTAAAAAAAACTGTCTTATTGTTGAGTTATAAGAATTCTTTGTAGAGGACTTCCAGGAAAAGATGTTGGAGTAGGCAGACTCACTGGGCAGACTCTGCAGCAAAGACAGATGAGACCACGTGAAACTGATGGTGTTCCTGGAGTCCTGAATTACAGAGGCTAGGGCAAAGAGGGGGACTGCGTGCTGACTGGAAGAGGAAGCTGGACAGGAGCAGTGAGAAAGAAGAAAAAAGGGGGCATGGGGGTAGGCTCTCAACTGGTTTGGAGTGGTGTGGCCATCTTGAGCTTTAGTGAGCTGCTGTTGATATAGCAACCTTGAGGTCCAGGTCTCAGCTGGAGGCTGTTGGCATGGGGGTGTGGCTCTCTCTTGTTTCTGTGCCCTCCCAGTAGCTGAGGGCATGTCCAGTCTCCATCCTTGACAACCTAGTAGCCAGTGACACCGCCTCCTTCACAGCCTAGGCTCTGCCTGGGTTGGGTGCCGGGAGTAGTACCCCACTTCTGGAGGCACATAGGTAGCCCTGAGCTACCTACACAAACAAGGAACCAAGAACTACGCTCACACTTTCCAGTCTTTGTTACATCCACCAGGAGACAGGTGATGAGTGCCTGAGAAAACACAAAATTAAAATCATCAATTAAATATAAATCCTAGGACAACACAGCATCTCAGAGAAAACAGTTAATTTCAGCTTAAATGAAGATATAAGACAGAGTGCCTCCAACAAGTGACCAAAGTGTAGAGTGAGAAAATACAATACCAGAAGTGGTATCAGAACTATTTTATTAGAAATGTAAAAGAATGATATTTAAATACTTTCAACGGATTGAGGGAAAGATCACTGAAAGCAAGGAGAACACAGAAAGAAAAAAAA
>NW_006408565.1:19641490-19643241 GCF_000296735.1 Chrysochloris asiatica | reverse complement strand
AAGAGGAATAACTTGCAGAATTCAGAACAGGAAGAGATGTAAACAAAACAAAAAAACCACAGTGAAAATTGTCCAAGAATTGTTGTAAGAAAACTTCCTTGACATTATGAACTATGAGTATATAGCCATTCAAAAAGTTAAACAAACTCCAAGCAGGATAGATCCCCAAAGAAAATCACCAAGTATAATCAAACTTTTCAAACCAAAGACAAGGAAAAACATCCTGAGAGCAACTCAGAAGAAACCAAAAGTTACCTACAAAGGAGAACTAATAAGACTAAGCTCTGATGTTTTAGCAGAAACCATGCAAGTAAGACGATAATGAGATGACATATATGAACTTTTTTCTGAAAGACCCAACCAAGAATCCTATAACCAGCAAAATTGTTCATAAAAAATATGATGACAAAATTAGGACATTTCCAAATAAACAGAAATTAAAATAATTTACAAAAACCCGACCAACCTTACCAAAACTACTAAAAGGAGTTCTTTGAACAGAAAACCAACAACAACCTGAGACTAACACACATGATGGTATCACCCAGAACTCAATTCAAATATGTTATTGTTGTTAAGTGCCGTTGAGTTGACTCCAACTCATAGTGACCCTGGATAGGGTTTTCAAGGAGCAGCTGGTGGATTTGAACCATTGACCTTGTAGTTCAAACTGACCTTGAGGTCCAGTGCATTATCCTGCAGCACTACAACAGGACTCCCAATTCAGATATTGTTGTTGTTAAGTGCCATCGAGTTGGTTCCTACCCATAGTGACCCTGTATAGAGTTTCTGAGAAGTAGCTGGTGAGTTTGAACAATTGACCTTGTGGTTCAAATTGACCTTGAGGTCCAGTGCTTTCAAAATAAAACAAACCTACAACACTTAAAATAGGAAATCAAAGGATCCAGTTTGCAGCAAAGTACCCCCATAAAGTAAAAGAGAGAATAATATAGTTCCTCTTCCAAATGAAGAAGAAAAAAAGTAGATTTTAAGGATGAATGAATGAATAAAAAGAAACCTAATTGTAACAATGAAACTAGATCAAGACTTCCTTTTAGCCCTAGCCCAACCTTAACATTAACCCTAGTCCTAACCATAACACTAACCATAGTCCTAACTATAACCCTAACACAAAACAAAGTCCTACACCTAGCCTGTTATTGTTGTTAAATGCTGTCGACTCAGTTCTGACTTATAGCAACCCTGGATAGAGTTTTCCTGGAGCAGGTGGTGAGTTTGAACTGCATGCCTTGTGGTTCAAACAGACCTTGTGGCCCAGTGCATTATCCTTTAGTGCCACACCAGAACTCCAGGCCAAACCTAGCCTAGACCTAACCATAAACCTAACCCTTACTCTTGTTGTTGTTGTTAGGTGCCATCGAGTTAGTACCAACTCATAGTATGAGAGATGAAGTTTGGTCATCTTGGCCTCTAAGGAGCACTCTGGCTGCACTTCTTCCAAAATGGATTTGTTGGTTCTTTTGGCAGCCCATGGCACTTTCAATATTCTCCTCCAACACCATAACTCAAAAGCGTCCATTTTTCTGTGGTCTTCCTTAGTCACTGTCCAGCTTTCGCATCCATATGAGGTTATTGAAAATACCATGGTTGGGGTAGGGTGCACCTTAGTCCTCAAGCTGACATCTTTGCTCTTCAACACTTTAAAAAGGTCTTGTGCTACAGATTTGCCTAATGCAATCCGTCATTTGATTTCTTGACTGCTGCTTCCGTGAGTGTTGATAGTTGATCCA
>NW_006408565.1:19630891-19641360 GCF_000296735.1 Chrysochloris asiatica | reverse complement strand
CATAGAACCCAGCTTCTCAGATGATTTGCTCAGCATACAGGTTGAATAAGTATGGTGAAACTATACAAATTTTTTGCACACCTGTTTTAATTTTAAACCATTCAGTGTTCCCATGTTCTGTTCAAACAACTGCCTCTTGGTCCAGGTACAGATTCCTCATGAGCACAATTAAGTGTTCCAGAGTACTCATACTTCTCATTGTTGTCCATAGCCTGTCATGGTCCACATAATCAAAAGCCTTTGTGTAGTCGCTAAAGCACAGGTAAACACCTTTCTGATATACTCTGCTTTCAGCCAAGATCCATCAGGCATCAGCAATGATATCCCTCGTTCCATGGCCTCTCCTGAATCTGACTTGAACTTCTGGAAGTTCTTTGTCAATGTATGCTTGCAGCCATTTCTGTAGTACCTTTAGTAAAACTTTACTCGCATGGGATATCAAGGAGATTGTCTGATGATTTCCACATTCTGTTCAGTCTCACCTCTCTTTGGAATGGACACAAATATGGATCTCTTCCAATCAGTTGGCCAGATAGTCGTCCTCCAAATTTCTTGGCAGAAATGAATGAGTGTCTCCTGTGCAGTCTCACTTTCTTGAAATATTTCAATTTTTATTCCGTCAATTCTTGGTGACTTGCTCTTTGCCAATTCTTTCAATGCATCTTGGACTTCCTCCTTCAGTAGCATGGGCTCTTGATCATATGCTACCTCTTGAAACTGTTGAACATTAACCATATCCTTTGGGTACAGTGACTCTGTGTATTCCTTCCATCTTCTCTTGATGCTTTCTGCATCATTCAATAATTTGCCCAGTGAATCTTTCATTAATGAAAGTTATTCAGTTCCCTCAGCTTGAAAACTGCTGACCTTGTTCTTCCTTTTTGGTTTTCTGATTCCAGATCTTTGCACATTTTGTTGTAATATTTGGCTTTATCTTCTCGAGCTGATCTTTACAATTTTCTGTTCAACTCTTGGACCCCCTCATTTCTTCCATTTGCTTTAGCATCTCTACACTGGAGAGCAATTTCCAGCGTCTCTTCTGACATCCATTTTGGTCTTTTGCTTCTTTCTTGTCTTCTTAATGACTTTTTGCTTTCTTCTTGCATGATGGTCTTGATGTCATCCCACAACTCTTCTGGTCTTCCGTCTTTAGTGTTTAATGTATCAAATCTGTTCTTCAGATGATCTCTAAATTCAGGTGGGATATATTCAAGGTCATATTCTGTCTCTCATGGACTTGCTTTCATTTTCTTCAGCTTCAGTTTGAATTTGCATTTGAATAATTGATGGTCTATTGCACAATCTGCCCCTGGCCTTGCTACGACTGATGATATGGAGCTTTTCCATCTTCTCTTTCCGCAGATGTAGTCAATTTGATTTCTATGTATTCCATCTGGTGAGGTCCATGTGTATAGTCGTCTGTTATGCTGTCTAAAGAAGGTATTTGAAATGAACATATCATTGTTCTTACCCAACTAAAGAAAGAAAAGAATTCTTTATATATTTGGGTCACAAGACCCTTATCAGCTATATGGTTTGTAAATATTTTCTCCCATTCTTTGAGCTATTTTCATTTTCTTGATAGTTTCATTTGAAGCACAAAAGTTTTAATTTTTATGAACTCCAGTGTCTTTTTTTATGTGTGTGTCATTGGTACTTTTGCTACTCTATATAAGCAGCCATTGCTTAACACAAAATCATAAATATTTACTCCCATTTTTTTTCTGAAATTTTGATAGTTTCAGTTCTTACATATAAGTCTATGATCTAGTTTGAGTTAATTTTTGTGTGTGGTAGAAAGAAGGTGTTTAATTTCATATAAATATCCCAATGTCTTAGCACTGTTTATTAAAAAGCATATTTTCCTGTTTCATTGTCTTGACACCCTTGTTGAACTGCAATCCATTTTTATTTATTTTTTGCATATGATGTGAGTAATGAATAACAATATTTATTCTTAAGATAGCCATTAATTCTAACAGTATTTTTGAAATACTATTTATTCTCAGGAACATCCAGGCATGGGGCAAATGAGGGTAAAGTTCATAAGGTCACTCACCCAGGAAGGAAAGGTGGGTGAGAACAAGGGGTGGTGGCTTCATCCTGGGGAGGGGTGAGCAGGGGCCTAGGAGTTGGGTGTCAGGAGAAGGCAGGGAGCCGGGGCAACTTTGATCTCCAGGCAACCCCCCCACCCCAATTAGTTACATATGAGATGATCATGTGGGACTTCTTCTTTAAGACTCTTAATATGGTAAATTACACTGATTAATTTTTTAATGTATGAGAGTAAGTTAAAAAAGCATTGCAATTAGAGGTTTCAGTTCGTACATGCATGGGTTTATTCTAACCAAACCATGTTGAAACATGTCCTACAAGCTCTCTCAGTAATATGCTTGTCTTAGTCTCATTAGGAGTCCTGGTGTGGAACTGTAGGATAAACTTGGATCGCTAACCACAAGGTTGGCGATTCAAGCTCCTATGATGGAGTTTAACAACAACAACAGTCTCATTACGGTCCTTTCATAAAAAAGTCCAATCAAACAGTGACTTCCTAGGGGGCATACTGGTGGTGGTGGTTCTGCATCAGTTCTGCCTCATAGTGACCCGGAGTCTGTAAGTCTTTACAGGTGCTGAAAGCCTCAGCTTTCTCTCATGGAGCTGCTGGTGAATTTAAACTGCTGACACATAACCCATTATGCTAGTTTGAGGGGATATATGAAGCCAGTTAAATTCAAGGCAGAGAGGTCAGCTCAGAAGGTTATGTTGTTGTTGTTAAGTGCTGTTGAGTCAGTTCTGACTCATAGCGATCCTGCATAGGGCTTCCAAGGAGCAGAAGGTTATGGGGACTATTTTGGGAGGATTCCAAAGAGTAAACTTAATCCATTTTCTTTAAGAACACAAGATAATCACAAGGACTTATTATGAAGTAGTTTTAAGAAAGGTGAAAACTTCATTGGTGAGAAAAAAGCCAGGAAAGTTGTGTTGAGGCATCTTTTTCTATCACAACAATGCACCTGCTCATTATTTAAGGACAGCAAGGGCTGTCCTATGAGAATTTTATTGGAAACCCTTATTCCTTCCACACGATAGATTGATCATGCTCCTTCATACTTCTTTTTGTTCCCCAAATTCAACGATCATTGAAAAGGAACATGATTTGAGCATGATTTGTGGTGAAATCAATGAGCACAGAATTCTTCGGGAAAGAGTTGTTGGTATTTTGCTGTTAAGTGCTGTCAAGCCAGTTCTGACTCATAACAACTCTGTATAGAGTTTCCAAGGAGTAGCTGGTGAGTTTGTGCTGCTAACCTTGTGGTTCAAACCAACCTTGGGGTCCAGTACTTATCCTACAGTGTAGAAAGACAGAAACAGTTCCTTCAGAAATGTATAGACATAGGACAAATTTAAGGGCTCTAATCCAGGGCACGCACAGCCTACCAAACAATGTGAAAATTATACAAACAAAAGAAGACAAAATAGATGATTGGGACATTCTAAAAATTAGAATCTTATGTGTATCCAAGAATTTCACCAAAAGAGTAAAAAAGGAGCCCACAAAATGGGAAAAAAATCTTTTGCAATGACATATCAGACAAGGGACTAATTTCTAAAATCTATAGGAAACTACAACACCTCTACAAGTAACCCAATTGAAAAATGGACACAGGACAAAGAAGACATTTGGCCAGCCAATAAACATGAAGAAAATGTTCATGGCCATTAACCATTGGTGGTGGTGGTTATGTGCTGTGGAGTCAGTTCTGACTCATTAGCCATTGTTGTTGTTGTTAGGTGCCATTGAGTCAGTACCAACTCATAGTGACCTTATGCACAGCAGAATGAATCACTGCCCGATCCTGGGTCAACCTCACTATTGTTGCCATGCTTGAGTCCATCGATACTGCCAATCCATCTCATTGGGGATCTTCCTCTTTTTCTCTGACCCTCCACCTTACCAAACATGATATCCTTCTCCAGAGACTGGTCCCTCCTGACAATTTGTCTGAAGTATGAGAAACAAAGTTTGGCCATCTTGGCCTCCAAGGAGCACTCTGGCTGCACTTCTTCCAACACGGATCTGTTGGTTCTTTTGGCAGCCCATGGCACTTCCAATATTCTCCTCCAATACCATAACTTAAAGGCATCAATTCTTCTACGGTCTTCCTTATTTACTGTCCAGCTTTCGCATGCATATGAGGTTGTTGAAAATACCTTGGCTTAGGTCAGGCGCACCTTAGTCCTCAAGCTGACTTCTTTGTCTAATACAATACGCCATTTGATTTCTTGACTGCTGCTTCCGTGAGTGTTGATAGTTGATTCAAGAAGAATGAAGTCCTTGACAACTTCAATCTTTTCTCCGTTGATAAGAATGTTGTTTATTGGTACAGTGGTGAGGATTTTTGTTTACTTTACATTGAGATGCAACCTATACCAAAGGCTGTGTTCTTTGATCTTCATCAGTAAATGATTTTTGTTTTTTTTTAAAAAAACAAAATTCACATTTTATTTAAATTACAATAAACTGTAGAAAATTGATTTCACCAAAAATACAGTAAGATTTTCCATATTATTCCTAAATAAACCTCAAAACATTTAATTTTGTAGGTTTTCCAGGTTTTGATTATAAATCAAAATGAGGCAGTAGATATAGTCATGGGAAAAGACAGAAGAAAACAAATATATCAGTTATTAGTGTCCATATCCTTTGATTCTGTCTTGACCACAAAACCGAAGCATTCAGCATATACTTGCCAAAAATTTTTTGAAGGTGTAGGCTCACCAAAGGAATGTAAACAGCAGCAACTAGATGTGGCACAACAATGGTAAATTCTTCCATTCTAACTTTAGCTAACTTGTTCCTTTAGGTTCATTTCATAAAGACAAAATCTATACTGAAATCCTTGTTAGATGAGATTGTTTGTCTTACTCCAGTAATTCCTTTAACTGTCCATTACAGATTTTCAGCATATTTAAAATTCCCACAAGTCAAAGATCAGTCTTGAGATTTATTGTTATATTAAACTATATTCCTTCCTCCCAAATCTTCTCAAACTTTATTTCTTAAAAGAACTGTCACTTAATACCCGATAATTGGATCCACAGTGATAATAAATGTTATGTCTAAAATGATGTAACTAAAACAATTCCAGAGTGCCATAAAAGAGATTACAGAGAAATAAAATGTGGTACTTTCATGCTATCTCTTGGAAGAACAGATGCATCTTGAAAGCATGAGAGTTCAAAGAGAGGCCATTTAAACAGGGAGATTATCAATGGCTAATGTGTTCAACCAGGTCTATAGACAAAGATACTCGGTGATTAAGTGGTCTCCATAGACCTTACAGGTTTTCCTCCAAATATCAAATCTGAGAAAAAACCTATTTTAAAATTGTTTCTTAGGTATTTTCAGTGGTTTCTGAATTACCTGTAGGAAGTTGTGACTTAGTTGTGTAGAGTTGTGTAGAGTGTCTACCATTAAATCCAGATCATGTTTTATATCAAAATTTATGTTAAACAAAACCAAGTTACTTGACCTTTGGCCTGTCAAAGTGTTCCTCAGGCACGCTTTAAGACGCCTTCGTCCATTTTCATAGCGCTCATTCTCAACCGTCATCACAGGAAGTATACACAGGACCTTCAGCAATGCATAAACATTAGGAAAGAACTTGATGTCAGGCTGATGGAGGGCTTCATAAATGGTGGATGGAAGCTCTGTATCTTTTCCTCTGTGTTTCCACTTAATTCTCCAGCAACGAAGCTTGGCTGATAGCGTGTCAGGATTGGGTAAGACACTTCTGTACATGTCAGCATGGTGTTCCTCTGACTTATTGAATTTGAGCTGTCCCATTACAGAGGGGACCAGAGATAAGCATTTAAGTGCTTTGAGATACTGTTCTGAGAATATATCTTTAAGTTCTTGAATAATGTGCTCCACTGTTGGGACACTTAGAGCTTCTTTATAGTAACCCTCAGAGGTTAGCTGAGCATTCAGGTTACCTTGTTGAGCTCTGCAGAATTTTACAGGGAGTTTCATTTGAATATCAAGTTTGGTTGCCAAATTTGTGTCTTCCTCAAACCAAAATTCATGATAAACTTCAATATTTTCCATCACTTCATTTAGTGAGTGCGGCACTGCAGTCAAGCTGCTGAATGCAAAGAAGACATCGGAGGTTTGACCCTGGAGATGTTTCCCAAAGGCTCTTGTGAAAGACAAGACATTTTTAAGAACAACAATGGTCATGATGAAATCAAAATCTGTTACTGCACTGCAGAGGACAAACACCCGGCCAGCTATACAGTTATTCCATCTCATATTTGTATCATTATTTATACCATCAAAACATAAAACAAGCGCTTGCAGGAGGTTCACTAAAATTTCAAAATCATTATGTCTGCCCTGTCCACTGAGAATGGAAAATTTCCTTTAGTTCATTACCTCTGTCTTCATTGTTCTGAAAAAGGACAGCAATCACAGTGTCAAGTTCTAAAAGCAGCTGTGGTGATCGATGGAAAAAGAACAAACTTCCTCAATTGTTCCCAATGCAACAGACACTCCCATAACAGGTACTGATTTTGCCAACCACATATTTAAGGCACAGGAAGAGCAGAGCGTGTAGATGGCTTGAGGATACTTCTCTAAAAAGCTACAAGCAACAACTTTCATCTTGGAAGAAAATCCACTGGACACAATGTAAGCCTGGCCACGACAGTACTCCATGTTGAGACCCCATTTTTCAGTTATGGTAGTGTGAAATTTCACAGCCCAAATTTCTGAATCAGCTTCATAAGGCAGGAAACCCACAAATTCCTCTCTCAAGTTATGAGATTCATCAACAAACCTCACCAACACGGGCAGGTGCTCCTACCCTGCTATATCCACCACATCTTCGGTGATGATGGAAAAGAAGTGTGAGTCTCTCACTTCCCTGAGAGTTTCTTCCTGAATGCAGCTCTCAACAGATCTCGAGCATCTGTTTCTGCTGTGTTTTTGAACAGAACAGTGTGTTAACTGCCGTCATCTCAAAGCGCTTTCTCAGAACCTCTTCCCCAGAATTTATCCAGCACTCTAGCAGAGCTTGAAAGTTATCAGGAGTAAAGAGACCTTCTAGGATTTCATCAGCCTCATGTCCATCCAGAAGTATGTTTTGTTTCCCCATAAGGATCAAAATTTCAAATAAAGATTTTAGGTATTCTTTGTTTTCCTTCTCTTCAAGGCTTAAAGGTAAAATGTCTTCATCGTGTTCCTCATCCCCTTCTTCAGCACTGAGGTTCTGAGCATTGCTATAGTTGGTTTCTTTATGTTTTTGTTCCTGTTCAGAAGTTTCATCCATTTTTTTCTGTTTCAGTGTCTGATTTCATCTTCACTCAATTCTTCTATTCGTTTTCTGTGTCTGCTATCTGGATTGTTCAAATGACTGGTAAGATCACATATTGTTGGTATAGCAATATCTCGAAGAACTGTTCTATAAGGACTGGTTCTACAAATCATAGATGTCTCAAAGTGTTTGGCACATAACCAACAATGTTTATTAAGCTGATTAGGTGTTTTCTCTTCTAAATCAGCTCTCCTGCAATTCTCCACCCACTTCTGGCATCTGGGAACCTGAAGCAGGCCAGATCAGGACTGCGTGCTCGTGCAGTTGGGGGCAGCGCAGAAGTTCGACATTGTAGCCTGCCCGCTGCCGGGCCCAACTCTCCCCTCCCCACCTTCTCAGGGCAGCCTGCCCGCCCGTTGGGGCCTGGGAGGGGAGCCAGGCCAGCCAGCCTGCTCGGCAGGGCCCAGGGCCAGCACACCTCATCAGTAAATGTTTTAAGTCCTCTTCACTTTCAGCAAGCAAGGTTGGAGATGCAAATCAAAACAACAATGAGCTATCATCTCACACCAACAATAACAGCGAAGTTCAAAAATTCAGAGGATACTAAATGCTGGCAAGGATATGTAGAGACTGGGACCCTCCTATATTGCTGGTGGGAATGCAAAATGGTCCAACCACTCTGGAAAATAGTATGGCACTTCCTCCAAAAGTTGGAAATAGGAACACCTTATGATCCAGCAATTCCTCTGCTTGGTATATATCCACAAGAAATACGAGCCGATCACAAGTAGATATATGCACACCAATGTTCACAGCAGTGCTATTTATAATACCAAAAAGATGGAGACAGCCTAAGTGCCCATCAATGGAAGAATGGATAAACAAACTTTGGTACATACACAAAATGGAATAATATGTTACCTTGAAGAGTAACAAGGAAGCTGTAAGCCACCACCTTACATGGATGAACCTTGAGGACACTATGTTGAATGAAATTAGTCAGTCACAAAAGAACAAATATTGCATAAGACCATTATTGTAAAAGCTTAAGAAAATATACCCATACTAAATGGGGAAAAAAAAAAAATCTTTGTTGGTTACCAGTGGAGGTGGGGGCCAGGGCGGGGGGAGTTTGGAGAGGTGGAGGGAGGTGATGGTAGAGCACAGGGTAGGGGCAGACACATCATAGTTCAGGTGTTGGGGAGGGCAATACACAAGAAGGGAGAGGGGGTGGAAGAAGAACAAGGTAGATAGGGAAACACTGAGACAGGTTTACATGGGCTAAATGGGACAGAGGTAAATAGTGATGTATGCTCAATCATGGAACAACAGGGCTCTGGGATACAGAGATTGAGGCATAGTCTGAAGAGGGAAAATACTGCTAAGATGCTTTATTGTCTTAAGAATATTGGTTTCCCTTGCCTACTATTGTAAAATAGACACTTGAGTGGGATAGAAAAGAATGTTGGGAAGCATGATTACAAAAAGCTTGTAAGCCCATCTTTAGCCTATAACTGACTGGAATACCTAAAAGGGGTTCTACAACTTGCCTAGTGAAATAGGCCTCTTGTGGAGCCTTTGCAGAATATAGGACCTTAGGTGGAATCCTGAGCCCCATTCAGAACCTTCTGAGGTGGGACATTCCCACTAGAGAGGACAAGCAGACCTGTCTGGAACAGCTACAGTGACAGAAGAAAGATCATCAGAAAAAAACCAAAACAAATATGGCAGTATGACTGGCTATACAAGAATAAGCAAGTTGTTCTCAGGGAAGTCATCAAGACAAGCAATCAAGTCCCTTCAGGGCAACCCTGCCTCCCCCACCGCCCCTGCCAAGACTGCAACTCAAAGGGAACACATGAGCAGGCATATAAGCTTGCTGGTGACCACATTGGTCTACTGGTGGGTGGAAGAGGGGGAAAGACAGCACTGAAGAAATGGACTGAGTTCAACCACGTTCCATAGACCCCAGTTGACCTGGAGATGAGAGATAAAAGAGGAAGGGCTGGTTGGTCCAAAATGTGGTGGGACCTGGGGACACCTGAGACTATGGACAAGGACATAGCCACAGAGGGCTAGAACTGAGAGTGAAGAATCCAGCTGATATGAAGTGAGGGGAGATGCACAAGAACACCCATACTTTCAGATAGTACCCATTTGACCTAGCCTCAATGGCTTGATAATCGGAAGTCGACTAGAGGAAGGAAAAAAAAATTTTTTTTTGATAAAGGAAATGAGGGTAAATTGCTAAAATTTGATGAACTTGAATTATACTCATGGAGGCAGTAGTTCAAAATACCAACAGAGAGGGAAGGAGTCTTCACATCAAGTATCAATGCTATTCCCCTATGTACACAGGGTAGATAAGGATAAGCAACTTAAACACTGGCTACGATAAAGGCATGGAGTTACAAGTTACAAGGTTTCAAGAGTGTGTGGGGGAAGATAGAGTTCCCACTAAATAGTTTCATCTTGTTTAGATGGGTCTGGTTAAAAGAGATGGGGATAAGGTTTGTATGATTCAATAGTGAGTAATAGTTATCATGACTAATTGTGACTGTCACAATTGTAAAGGTAGAAGTTTTGTAACAAAAACAGGGTAGTAGTTTATCTTACAGTCCAGAAACAGAAGACCCTAGGACCATCAAGGGAGAAGAGCACAAGTGAGAAGACCCCAGGACCATCAAGGGAGAAGAGCACAAGTGTAATATGAGACCTTATTCAGAGAAGCAGTGACTCCAGAGATGGCGGCAGAGATGGGGACATGGAGAGAAAGAGCAGCTGAGGACTTTAGATTCATGGAAAGAGAGGGACTGAGAGCTGGTGGCCTGGAGGCAGACTTGCAGAATGTGCCCTTTGGTGGTTTAAATTATTATATATGCCTCAGTGTTTGGAAGGAATACACAGAGTCATTGTACCAAAAGGAAATGGTTAATGTTCAACCATTTCAAGAGATACCATATGAATAAGAGCCAATGATATTCAGGGAGGAAGTCTAAAGTGCATTGAAAGAAGTGGCAAAGAACAAGGCACCAGGAATTGATGGAAAATTGAAATCTATCAAGAAAGTGAGGCAGCACAAGAGGCACTCACTCATCTCTGCCAAGAAATTTGGAAGACAACTGTCTGGCCGACTGATTGGAAGAGATCAAT